>NC_085009.1:4699035-4721535 GCF_963854185.1 Sardina pilchardus
TGACACGTAGTGGGTGTGTAACACACACAGACAAAGACACACACAGACACACAGACACACAGACACACAGACACACAGACACACAGACACACAGACACACAGACACACAGACACACACACACACTTCGCTGGTCCCCCCCCCCAAAATCCAGAGAGAGTGTTGGTCTTAATGACCTATATTAACCCAGTAGGCCATGGCAACTATGCGCAGGGGCAGGGGAAAGTGAAAGGAAGGGCCTGCGATGGCACAGTCTAGGCTACTGGAGGCAGGAGGCAGGGGGTGTTATTGGCACAGCAAACTACTTTTACTGGCTTTATAATCGCCAGTACCTTGTGACAAGAAGGTGTAGCCTCATGACATGTGTCATGTAGGATCACCATGACAACCTCTTGGTAAGGTTTGTAAAGTGCTGCACAGAGGGGACGCATGTAATGGATGCGCTTCTTGGTTACCAGACAGTTTTGAGATTGGGTGCGCTAACGCTAACACGTCTTGCTCTCGTCTCCACACGCACCGCATTTGCTCACATCTCTTCAAGTTTCATTTGGCTCAGACGCTCAAATCACAAAAACGCTGTCAACGGCCAAATAACGTTTAGCAGCCAAAGCGATTTTTGTGACAATATCTTGTGATGTGACGGATCAAAGTTAACGAGATTTGACCTGTAACACCGGTACTACATTCTTTAGATGTGCGGTAAATTTGGTGACGCTGTCCATAGAGGCTGCTGCTAGTGATATTGTCAAGTGTGAAGGTCACATCAAGACTTTCGTTTGCCAATATCTTGTGATGCAAAGGTTCAAAGACGACAATATTACACATTTCTGCCACAATCTCTGCACACACATGATCATCACTTCTGGATATGACCGAGTGTGTGTGTGTGTGTGTGTGTGTTTATATAAGGTATTTTGCAATTCAGATGTAATTCATTGATGGAACAGGTTACACTTCAACTGATCCTTCCGTTTGAAGAAGGATGGGGCTTCTTTACAAAATCCTGTCAAGATAAAAGCTACAATGTCATGTTTTGCCAAATGCTCTACATTCTCGTTTCAAAAGTAGGAAAAGACATTCCCTCCATTTCATAGTAGGAGAACACATGTAAAATTACCACAACAGATGGAAGAGGACTTCACAGCATTTAGCCTGAGGCAATAGCTCTCTCTCTTTCTCTCTCTGTCTCTCGCTCTCTCTCGCTCACACATATATATATATATACACACACACACACACCCAAACACACACCCACACACACACCCACATACACACCCATACACACACCCACATACACACCCACATACACAACCATACACCCACCCACATACACATCTACATCCACACACACACTCACAACAAGGCCTCCTGGGTGTTTGGAGTGCGCTGCATCAGTTGAGTTGTAGTTTGTAAAAGTGTGTGTGGATGTGTTAATAATTGATCTGAGCGAGGTGTGTGTGTGCGCGCGGGGTGGTGGGTGGATAGGCAAAGAGGCGAAACCACTCTGAATGAAGGCTGTTCTTTTCTTAATTAGCCTAATGTGCGCCTGCTTCAGAATCTGGCTAATTATCGCGCTGGGAAGGTGGAAATTATCAGTCTTGCGGAAATTTAATTGATATTCTTGAAGAATAAATTTCTTTTATTGCTTCTTTAAACTCTGCACCGGGGGAGACTGTTCGAGGGTGTCAGGTTGGAATTGACGTGTGTGTGTGTGTGTGTGTGTGTGTGTGTGTGTGTGTGTGTGTGTGTGTGTGTGTGTGTGTGTGTGTGTGTGTGTGTGTGTGTGTGTGTGTGTGTGTGTGTGTGTGTGTGTGTGTGTGTGTGTGTGTGTGTGTGTGTGTGTGTGTGTGTGTGCATATTTTATTGTGCAGTGGTTGTGTATGCATGTCTACATATTTAGTTTCCTTCTCACCTTTAGTTTCTGACATATTGAAAGAACAACCAGTGTTAAGTCAGAAGGAATGTGTGTGTGGAGAAGGTGAGAAGGTGTCAACCACGATGAGATGAAAATAATCCTCTGCTCCCCACGTGAAGCATCAGTGTCATGACTCTTTTTGTCCAATTGATGCTTTTACATACTGCAGATTTATGTTTTTGCAGGATCTTGTCAGATATAGCACTAATTCAATTCTAATTCTTTGTATAATCTGCTTCACTTATACTTTGAATTTTGAATCACTGTCAGACATTGAATGGTTGTGAGTGTAGCTGGTCAAAGATTAGCAAAAAAAGAGGATTGTGACAACTACAGGAGAGAAATAGCTTAAACAGAACTGTAATGTATGGATCCAGTAAGTCCTTCATTGGACAGATTATGAGGACTATGAGGGCCAGGCAAACTATTTCTGAGTCATAATTTGTGTACGTTCACATATGTTAAAGCCGGTGTTCTTGGCCAATGCAAGAATCCATTCAAAGTATGTTATCTATGTATTTATCTAAACATAAAGTAAATATGAGTACTGTATAATTCAACATGAATGTGTAATGTAGCACCATTGTGCCTCCTAACCAGTGTTATTTTTGCCTTGTTTCTTTTAGAGCACTAAGCCAGAGAGGGAGGTGCCTTTAAAGTCAGTGAAGTGCTACCTGGGCGTGAGGAGGAAGATGAAGCCACCCAGCAGGTACAGGCTCCAGAGAAATAGGGGTTGCGTTCCAAACGGCACCTTTAAAGTCTTTACCCTGAGCACTCGTGATGTCATAATGACCCAGATGGAAAGTGATTAGACGCAGACTAGGGAACGAGCACTCAAGTGAGCGCATGTGGACGCGACCATTAATTCCGCAAGGCAACATGGCAGCTGCCTATGCATTATAATGGCTTCAAAAAGAGTGGTGCAAGGCGAGTGCTATTAGTCAACATTAGTTTGGCCAAATTGAGGGACGTAATGGAATTGCTATATGCGTTATTAAGATGGATTTTTAATTATTTGTGCATTATTGCACCGTCCTCTTCTATGCGACTCGCTCTCTCGTGTGTTCCATGTTCTTCCATCTTCTCCAAAGATGTATGGCACCAATGTTCCGCTCGCAGCACATCAACGGAACGGGCCTATCAAAATGGCTGCCTACTTCCATTTATTTTACGCCATAATACAATTGATTAAATGTAATCACCCCTTAACAAAAACAAATTATTGTATTTTTTCATTCTCCCACTAGGAAATGGGATGTATCGCTGCAACTTTATTTTGTTTTAATAATGTTGTGTTATTGTTATTCATGGCTTCTGTCAACACAGTTCCGTTTTTGCAGCTGGGGGGGAAAACAAACAAATAAAACAATAGTGTTCCCCCAATTATCATCCTTCATAATTCTTTGTCTACATGGTTGGAATAGCACAACGTGCAAAGTTAAACGCTCCAATTTGCTCGAGTGAGAAGGAGAGAGGGATAGAGAAGTGTGGCAGGAGAAGGAGAGAAAGAGGGATAGAGTAGTCTGGCAGGAGAGGGGGAAATGCCGTAGGAGGGAATTCAGGGAAGAATAGAGATGGATAGCACCACGTGAGGTGGAAATGGTGGAGGTAAGACAAAACATGATCCCTGTTGTCAGTGGTATCCAACAACATACTACATGTCGGCCTCCTTCATTGTTGAAACAAAATGAATATCAAGCTTTGAAGCAGATTCTGTATTCTGGACACTAATTCAGTATGGTTTGTAGATACAAATGTGATTGCAACCGTTGTCTCTGAGTAAGAAAATTGACAAGGCATTCCATCTGACTCATTTACAAGAAAGTCAGGAGATAAGCTCAGGACTGAACTCAAATTGGTTTAGCGGTGATATCAAATTGCCACCTGATTTTTTAAAAAAAAATTTACACAGAAATCTTTAGTAAATTAGATGTGTTCCATATATTCAAAAAGGTCATACACCTTTGTTTGCCTGGTCTATTTTAGAAATTTTAATAGGAGTGTGGTATTTGTGAAATTAGCTTGATCGAAGGTCATTTGTTTTTAAAACAAAAACATGGAGCTGGCAGAGAGGCTCGGTGTGAATGTATATATCTTTGTAATATCATGAGAACCCAGTGGCAGCGTCGAGTTCTGCTATATTTCTAAATCGATACCAGGCCACTGTCCAACTGTAGCAAATTGCATTGTTTGAGACTCTCTCTCTCTCTCTTTCTATCCCTCTCTTTCTTTCTCTCTCTCTCTCTCTCTCTCTCTCAAAATAGTTGGGGCTTCACAGTGTTTACGGAAAAACAGCAATGGTGAGTGCAATTCGCCGTCTCACAAATCAGATGGTCGATGACCCTTTTTACCCCTGCATTTTCTCGTAAACAGACTCAACGGAGGGGAAGGACACGGGGAGAGAGGCAGAGAGGGGGAGAAAAAAAATCAGATCCATTAAGTTTGGGAAATGAGTCAAGCAGCCGAAGGAAATTGTGTTGCTGTGTGTTTCTGCATATTATGGGGAGGCGAAGGCAGACACAAAAACAGCTCTGTCTGCTCTTAATATCACGGAAACAGGATGTTGTCCTGGGTGTTATGTGAAGTAATGCCTTTGCTGACATGGCCTCTCTTTCAGCTTACCTAATGCAAGCGGCCATTTGGGGATTTACCTCATTCGGCTCCTGTGGCTCTTTTGTGTTAAGAGTCATTAGTTCAGTCCCTCCCTACAAGCTCCTACAGTATTATTTTGATTCATATGGTTATTTGTTGTCTGTATGAGAGTAAATTCCTCTGAGTCACTGATTGAATGGAATTGACTGATTCACTTGTTTGTTTGTTTGTTTGTTTATTTAGTCCCTTGGTGAGTCAACTCTTGTTCATTTGTTCATGAAATAATCATTGTTGTTCATCACTCCATCTCTTTGCCTCCCCCACTCCTCCGTTGCAGGTATTTCTGCTGTGACAGTAAGGAGTCTCGGCTGGACTGGGTCACCTGTGTCATCCGATCAAAGGTGAGCTCAGGGTGCCGTTCGAAACTCCCATTATCTTTGTCCCCTAGCCAGGTCCACCGTGTGCTGGTTCTGTAATTTAGCTGCATGGTGGAGCAGTGGTTAGCATTGCCATGTGCTACGCTGTGGACTGGTTCCAATCCCAAAACACTGTCCTTGACACTTTGGACTACAGTTGTCTACTAAATGCCATTCACATTTACCTTTACAGTAATTTCCCGCATATAAGCCGCATTGTGTATAAGCCGCAGGACAGTGTTTTATGCAAGTTAAAAGAAACAAAACCATATTAACACCATATTTACTGCCCTCCTGTATTAACCTCATAGCTGAAGAAATTTTGCAAAATCAATGCATAAGCTGCGGCTAATAGTCGGGAAATTACGGTAAATGGTGGCGCTAGATACTAGAAACATTAGCGTCATAATTTAGCATAGAACAAATGACAAATCCATTCATAAAAAAACAAATGCTCTGGATCACAGCACTACACAGCAAATAGTTTGGGGTTGGAGGTTTATTAGCATGTACCCTCAAATGTAACTGATCTTGAAATGGTATCAGCTGAAACAGTTCAAATTCGAAAAAAGTTTCTTTTTGGAGAATTTATGACGGAAGGATCCTCTGTGTAACCTTCCTGGGTTCTGTAGAGGCAAGCCAACCCAATCATAAATCCTGCAGAATGTGTTTTTTTCTTTCAAAATGTGTAGACAAGTGCAGAATCTTGTTCGGTTGTTTTCCAGAAATCTCCTGTTTGACAGAGAATGTCCAAAGCACCGTGGGTAATTCTTTTGACGTCTTGTCGTATATGAACCAGAGTTGAACCACTGCGTCATAATCTGTCAAAAGAAATGTTGCATAAATTGATAGCTATTCTATGGGTTTCTCCTGCATCACAGACGTTTGTTCCCACACATAAAAATAGGCTAGCTTTGTAAACACGCTTCTTTAAAGCCGTGTGTGCTTGTTCAGTTCTTATGCACTCAGCCTTTAAGAAACAGGCAGGGGGGAACAGAAAAATAATGCCGTCTGAAAATGCATGAGAAAAAAAGTGCAATGAAAGAACAAGAAATGCACCCCAAGACTCTCGCTCTATCTTTCTCTCCCTCTCTCTCCCTCTCTCTCCCTCTCTCTCTCTCTCTCTCTCTCTCTCTCTCCCTCTCTCCCACTCTCTCTTGTTTTGGAGGTCGGCACTAGCATACATCACATTATCTGTGGAAAGTCTCTCGGCAGAAATAAGGTTGCAGAAGTCTGCTGCGATCTGGGCATCCTCACCCTCCCTTGGATGAGACTAAGTGCCCCCAACAGCTAGCGCTGACAAAGCACACTCACACACGTACACAGATTCATCATTTAAATATTCACACACATGCATATACATGCATAAACACATATTCTCTCTTACGCACATTCACAATTCACACATTCACACTCGTATACACACACACAAACACATTGCGGTTAAATAATGCAAGAACAGAACAAACCAAGGGAGCGGATTGATTCAGACATTGTTTTGATCTCTATACCCTCTCTGGCTAATGCTCAACTCTTATCTGCACTTTACAGATCCTCCGCGTGGCTTTTCATAGCTGCTCTCCTCATATCCTCTCGCACCAGACTCCGGCTCGTTTTTTTATTCTTTTTTTTTTTTAAACAAAAAGAGAAAAAGCGAGGCAAAGGCTTTTCTCCCCCTAATTCTATATTCAATTATTTTTATTGAGTTTCACAAACAAGTGCATATATTGATCCAGTAAGAACATGAGCATGAATCAGAATGCATTCAAAATCAGTGAATCACAAGTGGCACAAATTTGCACACATAATGAAATAATACCTATGCAATACAGATAGGTAGAAAAACAAGCACATACAATAGTAATAATAATAATAATTATAATAATAATAATAATAATACGCTAGAAATGAAAATGAAGACAGAGACAGAAAGAGAAGACAGAGTTAAAAACAGAAAAAAGAGAGAGAAAAAAAAAAAAAAAAACAGAGAGGTGGGAAGGAGGGGGGAGGTGGAAGGCTGTTAATTGATGAGATTGGCTGAGGGGAAGGAGTTACAGAAGTAGTCTAAGAAGGGCTGCCATATCCTGTTATATTTCTGACATGAACCTCTGCTACTGCATCTGAGTTGCTCTAGTTTAAGGTGTGCCATGACATCCTTGGCCCATTGGCCATATGATGGTGGGAATCTGTCCTTCCACTTTAGAAGGATGAGCCGGCGGGCAAGGAGTAATGCAAAGGCCACAGCTCGTGCCTGCCCATTCGGGAGGGGTAACTCTCTCGGGACAACACCAAAAATGGCGACCATAGGATTTGGTGACATGTCCTGGCCACACATCTGAGACAATGCATTAAATATTGAGGACCAAAAGGGGGCAATTGCTTGGCATGAGAAAAACATATGAGATAATGTGGCAGGGGCACTGGAGCATCTTTGGCAGGTGGGGTCTGTGCCTGGGTATATTCTGGCGAGCTTGCTTCTGCAGAGATGTAAACGGTGTAGAACTTTAAATTGAAGTAGGCCGTGTCTCACACAGATTGAAGACTTGTGTATGTTCTCAATTGCTATCTCCCATGTTTCATCTGAAATGTCTGACTGTAATTCTGATTCCCATGCAGTTTTAACATGATTAAGAGAGGGGCTGTGAATACCTTGAATTATAGTATATAGTTTGGAGACACACCCTGGTAAAAGAGGATTGAGACAGATGCAGTTATGCACAGGGCTGTTTGGTGGAGCTGAAGGAAAGGATGTAAAATGCGTCCGTGCAAAGTCACGAATTTGCAAATATCTAAAAAAGTGTGTATTTGGTATGCCATATTCCTTGACAAGATAGCCAAAGGAGGCAAATACCCCTTCATGGAAAAGGTCGGCGACGCACTTCAGCCCTTTCTCAGACCAGAAGTTAAATGCAGAATCAAGAAGGGCAGGTTTAAAATTAGGATTACGGGCTATAGGGATCAATGAGATAGTATGTTTGTATCCAAAATGAACTCTAAACTGCGACCATATTCGAAGGGAGTTGCTGACGACTGGATTGTTTGAGTACCATTTCCTACTGAGTGGCAAGGGAGAGCAGAGTAGTGCGGCGGGGTCCACTGGCCCACATGCTTGTCGTTCCATATCACACCAGTCAGGGCCACGTCCATCCCCGAAGGAGGACATCCAAAATGTGACTTTATGGATATTGGCAGCCCAGTAGTAATGCAGGAAATTAGGTAATGCAAGACCACCGTCTGGTTTAGATTTTTCAAGAAGTGATTTACGAATGCGTGGAATTTTCTTGTTCCAGATAAACGTGCTAATATGTTTGTCTAATTCCTTAAAGAAAGACTTTGGTATAAAAGTGGGGATTGTGTTAAAATAATATAATAATCTGGGCATGATAACCATCTTTATGGAGTTGATTCTTCCTGCCAGCGATATAGGAAGAGATTCCCAGCGTTTAAGATCATCTTTAGCCTTCTCCAGAGCTGGTCTGAGATTCTTTTTAAATAAGTCTGCATACTTTCTCGTCACACACACACCTAAATACGTAAAAGAGTCAGTAGCTACTTTGAAAGGCAGTTGTGTAAGAGAGAGCCTGGTTGCACTAGCGTTAATTGGGAAAAGCAAGCTTTTGGTTAAATTAATTTTATAGCCTGACACCAAACCAAATGAATGAATTAAATCCAGAGCCACAGGGATAGAAGTGAGGGGATCTGAACAATACAAAATCATATCGTCCGCATATAGAGACACTTTGTGAACAATGCCTCCTCGCTCAATACCCAGAAAATCGCCCCTCTCTCGGATAGCTACCGCCAGCGGTTCTATGGCTAAGTCAAACAAGAGGGGGGATAAAGGACAGCCCTGTCTCGTGCCCCTCTGCAGGGGAAAATATTTAGAGATAATGCCATTAGTACGGACTGCTGCTTGTGGTGCGGAGTAGAGGACCTTTATCCAAGAGACAAAGCCAGAGCTAAAGCCAAATTTACTAAGCGCAGTGAATAGGTAGTCAAATTCAATTCGATCAAATGCTTTGTGTGCATCAAGTGAAACAACAACCTCCGGTGTGGGCCCTGAGTCCGAATAGATGATATTGTACAGGCGGCGAAGATTCCCAAAAGATTGTCTCCCTCTTATAAAACCTGTTTGATCAGGGTGGATAATTTTCTGGAGTACGACTTCCAAACGTAGAGCTAGAACCTTAGCCAGAATTTTGTTGTCACAGCAAATCAAGCTAACAGGCCTATATGAGTCACACAAGGTAGGGTCCCTACCATTTTTCAAGAGGACTGAAATTACTGCCTGAGACATAGTGGGTGGTAATGTGCCCTGCTGAAGAGCCTCAGCAAAGACCTTGCATAGCACTGGTGAAAGTTGATTTGAGAATTTTTTATAAAATTCTATAGGGAAGCCGTCAGGCCCAGGGGCCTTGCCACTTTTCATCAATGTGATTGCCTGATTGATCTCAATCTCAGATATGTCCCCATCTAAGGATGATGCTTCTTCTGAGCTCAGTGTTGGAAGTTCGAGAGACTGAAAAAAGCTGGATGTGCACAAATCATCAGGGGTTTCTGAAGAGTATAAATTTTCATAAAATGTCTTAAATTGATTATTAATGGCCATCTGGTCAGAAGTAGTGTTCCCATTAGATACGGTGACTTCAGCTATTAGGCTATCTGCAGCAGACTGCCTCAATTGGTGGCAGAGTAGCTTACTGGCCCGTTCGCCATGCTCATAGTGGGTCATACGCGACCTCTGATAAAGATCCTGAACGTATGCAGATGCTAAAGAGTCAAATTCTGTCTGTAGGATGATACGTTCCTTGTAAAGGTCAGCCGATGGTGTGGCCGCATTTCTCTGATCAATATCTAGGATAGAATTTACTAGTTCAGTCATGCGTCTTGATCTATCCCTGTTGGCACTGGCAGTGTATGATATAATTTGACCTCGAAGGTAAGCCTTCATAGCCTCCCATACGGTCCCTACGCTTGTCTCAGATGGCACATTAATTTTCAGGAAAACATCAATGTTTGTCGAGACAAACTGAATAAAATTTTCGTCAGATAAAAAACGCTGGTTAAATCGCCAATTTCGGTGTGGGGGTACATGATCTGGAAAGCAGAGCTGTAACACTACTGGACTGTGATCTGAAATTACTATACTCTCGTAATCAGTAGATTTCAAGATAGAGAGTAGATTTTTGTCAAGCAGAAAATAATCTATCCTAGAGTAAGATTGGTGTGCTGGAGAGAAAAAAGAAAAATGTTTAGTTGTAGGATTTTTAAATCGCCATGGATCCACGATCCCATAAGTCCCTATGAAAGAATTGATAACTCTGGCAGAATTTGACAGTGACCTAGAGGAGGCCGCCGAACGATCAAGAGAACTATGTAGAACACAGTTCCAATCCCCAGACAAGATTAAACGGTGGGAATTCAAGTCAGGCAGTACCGCAAAGAATCTTTTAAGAAAATCGGCATCGTCCCAGTTAGGGGCATAGACACATGCCAACACCACCGGTACATTGTATAAGAGGCCCTGCACAACAACATATCTCCCACCGGAATCAGCGATAACATTAGACTGAACAAACTGCACCTGTCTGCGTATCAATATTGCGGCCCCTCTACATTTAGCCTGGAATTTAGAATGGAAAATTTGATTCTCCCCCTAATTCTAGTCGTCTAAAGAAGTCTGCGGCAGGCGCAGACAGTGCTAGTTGCTTCAGTGTCAGTGGTTGGGTTTTGGCACTCGGTGGCTCAGTAAGGGAAACTGCACGTCGTCTAAGCCAACATTCGGCACTTTTGCAGTTTCTTGGACACAAGATGGGGCGAGGGGTGAAAGGTCACGCCCTGAAGTGCAGGCCCTGAGCCAGACTTTGTTCTCCTTTCCAGATGGTATCGCTCGCTATATTTCCAAGACACATACAGAGCCATATTCTGTGATGCAGTTTCCATAGAAACAGAATAGGTAGATACAATAAAAAAATAAAAAAAACAGGGTGAGGGTTACAGATGAAAAGTAAAGGTTCAGAGTTGACGGTGATGCCAGGGCAGAAGAGAAGCCTCTGTGTTCTTTGTATTCATTTTTGGTCATTGTTGTTTGTTTGCTGTTGTTTTTTTGTTATTCTGATCTTGAAGATCACAGGACTGGTTTGACCTACAGCATGGCCAATCCATACCCCCCACACACAAACAGAAATCTAAACAAGCACAGCAGACATGCTTTGGTTTCACACTCTGTAAGCATGAGCTGTTTTCTCTGTGCAGCGCAGCACTGTGGCCTGTTGCATGTGAACAGACCTGTGTTGAATGAAGATGACGTTGGGAGTCTTTTGATCCTTTGCTTCCAGCCTCTTTTGGTCAGAGTTTTCAAGGATGCTCCACTGACCCGTAGAACTGTTACAGTGAACTCCGAATCAGCCCAGCAGGAGGATGCACCATTAGCCTCGCATCACAGGCCTTCAACCCCTGGGTTTGGGTTGCATGTACTGTATATATCCAGCTTGAAAAAAAATGACATTTCCTTGAATTCATATGTGTTTACATGTGAAGGATAGCACTGAAAGAGCCTTACAAATCTACTCCCACAAAGCCCAACCTGAATCTCCAATCATAGCCAGTCCCTCAGGCCTGTTAGTTTTCATCTCATTCAACAGTGTCTGTAGACAGTAAAAAAAAGAGTCCGTCGGTACAGTGTGTTTACATGGGCAAAGTTGTGTTTTACAATGTACTGTATGAAGTAACTCTGCTGAAATGCATCAGTGCAGAGTGTTCAGAAACGGATGTACACTCAGTACTGACCCGGGTCGGAAGACGATGTAGTGGACGTTTTTTTAAATCCTCTCTTTTTTTTGCCTCCGCAGCATGGCAGCGACTTGTGGCCCAAAGATGATGTGGAGTGGGGCGCGCCGTGCCCCTCGGGCGTCCGGCAGAGAGCCGTGTCGGCCGTGGGCAGAGGCACCGTCAAAACCACAAGCCAAGGCCCAGCAGAGGTGAGAGGCTCCGGGACCTTTGCGCTCGCCTCAGGGCTAACTGGTCCTGAAGAGCAGCATCCCTTAGTCCGTCTGATGCTTATGAGAGCAGAGCGTTCAGGAGATTTAGGGATCGCATAGATTTGATTGTGAAATTTTAATTTTGAATCATTTTTGTGAATGCATCTTTAGCTGTTTAGATTTACTATATTAATTATAAAATGCGATAATTATTAAACATGATATATACCTATAAAGGCCTGATTTACTGAAGGTTTGCATGTATAAAAACATTCAGAGGCCCTGGTTTCACCTCAGTTTTATTTTTATGTTTGGATCCCTGTGAAAATGATGGCCTCAACAAAATATGTCTAATTAACTCAACAGAGAACAGCGAGACTCGTTAGGTGTTGAACTGAAACAATGCTGTTCAAGTAAATACAATAGCATAATAGCACAGAAAGTTGTAATGCATGTAAATGTTGACAATAGCATTGTTTTCTTTTGTAGAAGAGGAAAGCGTCCCTCAACATTTATGGAGGGGACATGAAACCCAGCTTGGGTCTGATGGGTACGGTTCACCAGCGCAATGCTGCCCTCATAGCACAGTCACTGAAGCAGAAGGAGCTGCCTGGTGCCCCAGACGCAAGGCCTCAAATCACGGCCCATGGAGCAAATCAAACGCGCCCTAAGCCCAAGATGGCCGCCAGGGAGACAAACCAGGCGGACTTCGCTACCAACGTGGAGTTTGGTGGAAAGAGCCAGGCCGACTCGGCGCAAAAGACGGCAGGCGCTAAACCAAACCTGCCGGAGCCAAGAAACAAAATGGCGCCCGGTGGAGCCAAGCAACCAAACTCTAAACCTCAATTTCCATCCGGCGGAGGCCACCACCAGCCGGCGGCCAACCAAAGACCACCCAAAATGACTGCGGCCAGGGAGAAGCAGCAAGACCCTACCAGAGCTCACTATGCTCCCAGAGCTCCGATGCCTTTGGCAGGGGGGGTGCCCCATGGCCTGGCCCAGCAGAAGAAGGCCCTGCTGGGGACAGCAGGAGGGCAACTACCCCCCAACCTCCTCAGTGAACTCAGCACTGTGCTCAGCAAAACAGGCCGCCTCCCAAAGGACGAGAGCTGAACGCAAGAGCAGAAGGTGTGAGTGAGGGAACAAATGATTTCCTAAACTAGTGAGGAAGTGACATGTTGAGTGAGTGCTGTGCTTTTTTTTTATCAGACTGTGGATTTGTGAGAATGTGAACGTTACCGAAAGCTCTTAATGTATGTATTTTAATAATATTATGTTATTTATAGCCCATGATCAATTTTTATATACGTTGTTTATTATATCCTTTTACCTGAGATTTGTGTTAGTTGATCAAACTACATGCATCACCACAACCAAAGAGTTCTTGACGCATGTCTATGCATGATGATAGGCATATAGATACAGTTTCGGATGTTAATATAATGGTCAAGATTTTAAAGGATATTGTTTTCTGTGAGCTGCCATTATTTGTTATTTGTGTGCGTACATGTGTGTGTGTGTGTGTGTGTGTGTGTGTGTGTGTGTGAGTGTGTGCGTGTGTGTGAGTGTGTGCGCGTGTGTGTGTGCGTGCGTGTGTGTGTGCATGCGTGCGTGCGTGTGTGTGCGTGTGTGTGTGTGTGTGTGTGCGTGTGTGTGTGTGTGCGTGTGTGTGTGTGTGTGTGTGTGTGTGCGTGAGTGTGCGTGTGTGTGTGCGTGCGTGAGTGTGTGTGTGTGCGTAAGTGTGTGTTTGTGTGTGTGCATAACTGTGTGTCTTGTATGATTCCCATGGGTGTGTTTGCACGCCAAAGAAACCTCAAGTTACACACTACGTACTTTTAAGGCAATGCATTATCATAGGGCAGAGAAAAATATATATTGTAAGCACTTGTCTCACACTGAGAGTATTGCAACCAGTATGTTTTTGATGATATTCATGTTCAGGATACATTTCAGTACTTCTGGGATTTATATACTCCAGAAATGACGATGAACAACAGCATCCCTCTCCAGTCACTTTTCCGTTTTGACTGCTATAGGTGATCTAGCTATTAGAACAAGTTAAACTCATTCCTTACTCAAACACATGTAGGCTTTAGGTCTCCATCATTTCCGTGGTCAAGGTTTGTGGTTTTCACATGCTGGGAAATCCAATTGGAGACGAGACCAATTTCGTTGCCTCCTCCAGTGAAGGAAATTCCAATTAATCCGTTTGACTGATGGAATTGACTTTGTTGTATGACTGCCATTTTATTGCTTTCTTGTTTTTTTTTTAGACAGGAATGATTCCATTTTTTGGTGTATGTGATAATTGGACATGATGGCATTAGATCAGTACATGTTAGCACAGTGAACTAAAATGCCTCTACATAGTGTGTGTTGATTCTCTTTAATTCAATAAACACCTCCTGTTTGAGGGGACATTCTAAATTGGCACTTACTGTGGTCGTTATGTCTGAGTACAGTCTAATGTGTTTGCAAAGAGGGCTTGTCTTTATGTCTAAGTTTATGGGTCTTAGCAGATGTTTTTCTCCAAAGCGACTTACGATGACATCAAGAAACATTACATTAACATTTAAATTAACTGTAGCAGGCCTTAGGCCACTTCAAAATGACTGAACTCAGGGCAGGACCAGAGCACACAAATAACTTTTTGAGACAATCGACTAAAGTTTTGACACGCAGCTCATATAACATATAGAGGAAAATGATGACTGAGACTTTAGCTACTTTGACGTTTCTTTGGAATGGCTGCTTTTGAAACCAGGCTGCTTAGGTCAAGTAAGTAGTGTATAGAAAACAGACACTCTTGAGCTCCTCTTAAGAACCTTCTAAAAGGAGAGGTGGGAGACGAAGCCTATAGTTCTTCACATCAGCTGAATTGAGTGTACTTTTCTTGAGCAAAGGGATAAAAGGGATCCATCCCCCAGATGGATTGCTATCTCTTCCAGGGTATGGATTGATGCCTCTTATTCGTTTCCTTATTTGTAAACTTATTTTTCATTTTGATCTTCCTAGCACACCTGAGGTCTTTACTTTACTTCTGTGTGTTGTTTGGGGGGGAAGGGTTATTGTGTTTCTCGTATGCAGCGGTTTAACATGGATCAAACGACACTTCAGAACCTGTGAAGATGTTCTTGCTGATGTGGAAGTGCAATTGGGAGGTGATACATTCGCCAGCCCTTTACACTCTGGGATGTGCAAGAATGTCAATATGGCACACCATGTCATGTGTAACTTTCTCTTTCTGTGTGTGTGTGTGTGTGTGTGTGTGTGTGTGTGTGTGTGTGTGTGTGTGTGTGTGTGTGTGTGAGAAAGAGAGAGAGAGAAACAAAGACAGCGAGAAGGAAAGAGAGAGGGAATATGCTCCCCTGACTTTGCGGAGGGAAGGTCACCATATGGTGCAGTGCGCAGGTGAGAGGAAAAGAGTAATGTGATTGAAATCATTACAGACAATTACACACGCCGCTCTGACTTTGTCTCACAGAGGGGAAGGTCACGTCATCTCTCGTCATACAGTGCGTGCTGGAACAGTGTACAGATGTGCAACCTTGTTCCTGTCTGAAGCCTTCATGTCTGCAGTCTGCACTGAAAAGTATCTCTGCCAGTGCCACATGTGCAACCTCGTTTCTATCTAGAATCTTCATGTCTTGAGCGAAGAGTATCTTTGTCAAACCCTGGAACCTTGATTCTATCTGGAGACTGCATGTCTACCACCAAGAGCATTTTTTTTGCCAAATGTGAAAACTCAACAATTCAGTGAGTGAAGAACTGACAACAACATAAATGACAAATACATTATATACATGGTACATTATTTTACATTATGTCATAACAATGTATACACAATTTCAACAGATTACATTTGAACATTTGAATGTATGTAGAATCATATGGCACATTTGTTATGCAGTAGTCTGTGTTATTGTACAGTACTTGTCTTTTTCATGTCTGTGTCCAGGGGCCCAGTGGCTCATAATGGGTCCATGAATGCAGGTAATTGGATAGGTGGAACAGAGAGAGGGCGCAGAGCCAAATTTGTGTTTATTTTTTCTCCCAAATCTCGTGTTCTAACATTAGTTTGATCAGCGCACCATTTCATATTGGACCTTCAACAAGGGTTCAAAGAAAGGAGGGATTTCTTGTCTGTAGCCTGCAGCACACACACAGTACAGCATGTTTTATAGATGATTCCCTGAGTCAGTAAATATTGAATATTCGCTGGAATCAAGTGTAAATAGACCTTTAGAATTACCCAGCAAGAAAAGAGAGGTGCAGCCGTTGGCTCCAGGGCCTTGGAAATCTGATGAGTCACCAAGACAATCGGCAACCTTGCAGGAATGCCACGATCAAAACAAACTTTTAATAGCTGATTCTCTCAGATAAGGCTGCTGCGAGAGCATTTAAAGAGGACTTTGCTTTTTTAAAAAATACTCACTCAAATGGTGTGGAAAGAATGCAGATGCTATTGATTAAATTACTTGCTTTAAGTCGACGTGCCCCCACCCCCCCCCCCCCCCCCCAAAAAAAAAAAAGGCAGCAGTTGAATGCCGTGTTGTAGTTCGATGCTAGTTGGTGTGTGGAAGGTGTTTTTAAGGACTAGGAGGAGTGGTGATTGTCACATACTGTAGATCGTACACCCAATTCTATGAACATCCACTGCAGTGCTCTTCACAGCATAGGTTTAATGCTAGTATGGCTTGTTTGTATTGATAGAGAATGACGTGATGATGGTATTACACTCAAAGTGATGAAGCTTATTTGGTTTTATGGTGATATCTGTGCAATAAAAACCAACAACAACAACAACAACAAAACTGACCTGGTAATTTCCACAAAGATTATGAGAAATTGAGCCAGTGGCTTCTAATCATGATCCGCATTGAGATGCTCTATCAAACAATATAGCCTCAGTCTGTTGTGGCCTAGTCCTTGATCATTCATCAGTTTTTTTTCTAGTAGTTTCAAGTGGGTTTGTTTACCAATGAGCTTGGCTATCTCCCCGGTAACTAACTTCTCTCCAGTGCCTCGTCTCATCTCCCAAGAGACAATCAGCACCGCTTGGATGGCGAGCTCTCCTCTCTCATCTCTCCTGCCCCGCTATTGGCCATTCAAATCAGGCACAAAACAATACCATCTTTGGCCTGCTCAAAGCAGCCCAAATTGCTGTTGGTTGCCTATGCGTGATGGCTGACCCCATTTGTGGGAGCTCGGTGACATGGCCAGCTCCGGAAAAACAGGCAGCCACAATCTTATCCGTAATGATCCTAAATTGTGAGGGTTTGTTTTGCGTGTCCAATTCGCCGTCTCCAGTTTAATTCCGTGCGGTCATTTCCGAGCCAATGAGAGATTCCCACAACGAGTTGTCGTCTTTTGTGTTATTTCTTTATTTATTTGCTTATTCCTGTGCATGCTCACGTCTCATTGTCTGGCCCCAGAGTGTGTTCTCCCAGTGACTGAACAGAAACATGGAGCGAGCGTTGCTATCAGATTGAAATGCTGGTCTCGCATTAGAAGCTAACAGAATATTATGCTTTGTCCACGCATGAGTTAACTCTGTGTACGTTTACATAAATTTGTCTTTTCTTTGCTCTTATCATAAATCTTTTGCAGGCCTGCCATGAGAAGACTGGTGAAAAAGATCTAATCTTTGTTTTTTTCTTGGCATGTGTTGCAGCAAATTTGCACCAAAATATCTCCCCCCCTCCCCTCCCATCCATTCCATTTCATTCTCGCTATGTACGTCCTTGGGGTCATTTTATCTGATGTAAATGTAATGACCCTTGGTAGTCAGGGACATTTCTGACCACAGACAGTTGGGGAAAAAAAGCCTGAGCTACTAATTACTACCTACAAAACAATAGAGGCTGATAAGAGATAATTTCAGATCTGTCTGAAAGATGGAGTGAAAAAAACCCATCACTATAATCTTCAGTGTGAGAGAGAGAGAGAGAGAGATGTAACAGTGAGATAGCAAAGGTGTCTGAAAGAAGGATGATCTGAAGCTATACCTCTGAGACTTAAAGGCAGTGGAGGAGAGCTCTGTGTGGATGTGTGTGTTTTTCCTGAGCATTTGTAAGCAAGAGAGGCAGACAGATGCTCACAACCCTTTTTTCGGCACACTGCTGGTTTCCGAACCGTAAACATGCCAGGTTGTTTTGTTGGGAAAGCAATGGGATTTGAACTGTCAAGGGGGAGCTCCAGTGTAGAAACAGAGCCCATTCGGACTCCCACCCCCACCACCACCACCACCTCACCCCTCTTCCTCCAGTCTCTCACCTCTCCACCTCCTCCCACTCTTCCCCACATCACCACAACCTTGACAAACCCAGGGCCTTGAGTTACACACCCAGCCTCACACTCTCCTCTCTCCAGACTCAGACGCTCAGCGGAGGACGTGTCTGAGAAGGGGGAGGGGGGGGGGGGGGGGACAAGATTTACCAGCCAGCCAGGAATCCAATCCTGCTCTCACTCCCACCGCCTGCCTGCCTGCCTGCCCGCCTGCCTGCCACCCACCACCCACCACCCACCAGTCGTCCTCCGAGTGCCAACTCTTCCCCTGGCCAGACCGGCGCTGATTGAATATTTAGCATGCCTTAATTAGCCTGTTGTCTCGCTCGATGTAGCATGTATAATTAAGTAGAGACTGACACCACCGCGGCGAAATCACAGGGATCCTGCAGGGATGTCAGGCTCGGGTCTCGATTTCGCATCTCTCTGTGTGTGTGTTTGTGTGTGTGTGTGTGTGTGTGTGGGTGTGGGTGTGTTTCAGGACAAGATGTAGTCTCTCATTGTATCAAAACAAAGTGCTTATCAGTTTACTTGTGGTGGTGTTTCAAAATTTGCCATCAGTAAACATTGGTCCTGTACACAAGCCAGTGGGTATTAGTCAGACAATGTGCGCTTTTTAGAGAAATAGGGAATATGCACACACTGTAGATGGAAATATATATATATATATATATATATATATACATGGAAATACCAGTGTGTATGTGTGTGTGTGTATATATATACTGTATATAAGTCCATTTTACTTTTTAAAAATGTGCTACTCATTTTCTTCCATAGTCTCTACTGTTTTCACATTCTCTCTATGATTCTCTCTTCAATTCTCCTTCCATTTAGAAACACTTTGAAGAAGCGAATCACCCTGCAGTAATAACTCTCTGTCTGTGACCGCAGATGAGAGAGACAGAGGGAGAGAGAGAGAGAGAGAGAGAGACGGAGAGAGAGAGAGAGAGAGAGAGAGAGAGAGAGTGGTATCACTCCTAAAAGAACTGGCACTGCAGCCTCTAAATCAGTTATGCCCACCCCACTGAAACAATTCACACATCCTGAATTATGAGGTATCATAGTTTTTTTGACAAAACGCACCCCCTGCCTCCTTGCCGACAGAAGCCGTGAAGGAGTTTAAAATTCACAGCAAACTGTGGACAGTGGAGTGCTGCGTCTTGATTAATGTACTCGGCGGCGAGTGTTTTTTTGTCACAGAGAGACCATGGCGGAAGAAGGACGTCTCGGGTAATAACAACGGCACCAATCATGGCACACCATTACAGGCTCTCCGACTCTACTCACAGAGGTGTGGTGAAGTGGCCCTCACACACGCAACGCAATATATCATTTCTGTAGAACTCACTGGAATGTCATCTTTTGGAGACTATTTTTATGGAGTTTACTTTTGGTGTAGTTCTTGTCCTCCTGTTCTTCTCCCTGCTCCTCCCTCTCTGTTTGTGTCTTTTTCTCTTTGTAAAAGAGAAAAAAAACATCTTCTTGAAATGGATCCGTTGGGTCTTGGGTTAAATCAAACTGGTCGAAGGCGCTTTTAACTCAACACATTTTTTTCCTCGGCACGGCAGGCCAAGCGCTTTGAGTCAAAGCCTCTGATGACTCCACCTAGCAGACCTCCCCCCTGGCATGCGTGTGGCGACGCATCCAACACGCCATCCAGATGCTCAGATGAAAGTTATCAGGCACGCTTCAAAGTGGCACCCCCCCCTCCCCCTCCCACCAGACACCTCCACCCCCACCTCCTTCTCCCTTCTCCCTCCCTCTTTTTCTCCTCTCTTCCCCTCTCTCAGCTTCTGGCTGTGATCTGATTAATCAATTTCCCTCGTTACGGCGAGCCCTTTCTCTCGTCTCTAATTAGCCTTAGCACGCCACCACTGTTCGCTCGGTCCACCTGCTATTTGGGTCGCTGGCAGAACGGTGCTAAACAGGTGCTAAGCCTGACTTTTAGTGAGTCAGTCCCTGGAGCGGCGTGTTAGCAAGTTATGCTATCTTCTCAGCTATGTGCTTTTTATTGATCGCGTCTCCTAACCAAACTAAGAGAACAGGTGAGAGACTGAAGGATGGACGGAGATGTGTGGGTGAGTAGAGGAACAAATGGATGGAGTGAGCGGAAAGGAGGCAGAGAGAGAAAGAGAGAGGGAGAGATGGGTCTATCCTGATTGGGTAATAATGGAGGAGCCTCAGAGCTGGTTAAAAATTGAAGAGTGAAAGGAGGCTCCTCAGCTCGTCTGACCTGACAGAGAGCTGACTGACACCTCAGCCTCGCTATCTTTTTTTTTCTCTCTCTGGAAACAGCCACTGGGGGCCCTCTGTGTGTAACAGGAGGACTTAGGAATCGTTTCAGTTTGTCTCAAGCATCTCACACCCTTTTTACCTCTCATTTTTGCTACTTGCAGATGCCTAAATATTACTCTTGGTCTTCCTTTGGTAAACAGATAGCTTGACCCATACGTAACGTAACAGACATTTTTTATAAACATGCCAAGACATATGTTGTAGAACTACCGTGCTTTCTATTAGCAAAAGCAGCTGCCAGCAAAGTGAATGGTTTCATACGCACAGGGGCAATCACCAAGCAAGCTGGTCTCAAATCAAAGTGGTGCGATTTCATGAAAGGAAGAGGAGCGGCGGTGGTGTGAGGAGGGGTGGAGTAGGTGGGTGTGAGTGTGCGGGCGATATTGGAGCGTGTTGTGCAGGCAGGGCCAGGTGCCTTGATGAAGTGCGGTGGCCGTGGAGGCTCGGCGATGAATGGCCCCTGTGATCCGGGCCCCGCATTCATCAGACGCCAGGGGCCCCTCCGCCGCGCTTTGTCTTAATGAGGGATGCTGTTTACTCGTCCCTCTCTCTCTCTCTCTCTCTCTCTCTCTCTGCTCATCCCTCCTTCCTCCTTCATCCTCCCCTTTATAAGGTTGTTCCCCACAGAGGGCAAATACATGAATTAATGTTTGTGTTTGAGCCAGCAAAGGCTAAAGGAAGAGGCCTTCCTCTGGAGACTCGGGCAAGAACGTGGCATTATAAAGCGCTCACAACAGTTTGGCCAGTATATCAGATGTGCTTGTTGCTTATTTATTTGTTTACTGTGTTTACTTTTCTTTCCAGAAAAGCTGGCATTAGCCAGAGACTGCTCTTTGACCTCACGTTCTTCCCTGGTAGGATTAGTCATGTCCAGACTTTCCTGCTTTGCTGTGTGCTGCCCTGTCCTAAAGTGTACTGTACAATATGTGCTTTCACAGTGGGACGTACAGTACGTATAGTTCTATATTTTACAGTCTATGGTAGAGAGACAAGCTGATGCAAATGCAAAAGCTTATATGCAAAACTCATGTCTTTATTAAATATGTATCACTGTATGTGGCAAAGCTGTCTGTTTTTTTTTCTTCTCGCTTCTTTCTCCCACTCTCTTTTTAATGTTGGGACTGAGAGAGAGTATGTTAGACTCGTCTGAGCCATTCAGCCGGGCTGTCAGTCAGCCACAGCTCCTCATTTCCCCCCCCGTACCGTACCGTACCGTACTCCGAATCTGCTGCACTGTCCACACATGCCTGCTGGGCAAATGGCTGCTGTTCCACTGTGGAGTCTGCCTTATCTGATACGGCTATGGTGACGCTAATGCCCAGTTACATGTGTGGGGGATTCCACCCGCCTCCCACTATCTGCTGATGGCTAATTGATAGGACTGGCTGGTAGGACTGTGTGTGTGTGTTGTGTGTGTGTGTGTGTGTGTGTGTGTGTGTGTGTGTGTGTGTGTTTGTGCCTTCAGATCAGGAGGTGGTGCAGGAGGAAGGCACAGTGGCGGACTTATTATTCCCCCTGGTCCTCGCCGCATGTTGCAAGTGATATGCACACCAATTAGATTCCGTGTTCCTTTTGCCACTATTGCCTTTGGGATAGTACTGGGGAGTTGAGTGGATTGAGATTGAAATACTCTTTCTCTCTCTCTCTGAGGCTTTATGTGTGTGTGTGTGTGTGTGTGTGTGTGCGCATCTTTTTGTGTGTGTGTGTGTATCTTTGTGTGTGTGTGTGTGTGTCGCAGATGGAGATCACAGTGAATGTGTTGGGGGCCGTTATGCAGCCGGGGACGAGGCAGGCAGAGATGGATCTGAAGGCTCTCCCAGCAGTGAGAACACCCAGCCGAGATTTACCCAGGTTTCAATTAGATTTACTACAGCTGCCTGCTGCTTTGGGTTTAAGCCTCTAAACAAATGTCCCCGCAAACAAATGTCCCCACAAACACACACGCACACACACGCACACACATGCACACGCACGCACACGCACACACACACACGCACACACACACACACGCAC
>NC_085009.1:4726535-4744035 GCF_963854185.1 Sardina pilchardus
TGATCTCCGTGAAATATATGAAATCTACAGAAATTTCTGTTCTCCTTTCAACAGTTTGCTGTTCTAGAACTCCACAGCAGACAACAAACCCATTCTTACATGGAGACTGCGTCATTACAGTATATTATAAGAGATAATGGCAATGGCAAAGTATCAATAGAAATGCTAAATAAGACTTTAACAGCAACAAAGCTTAAAGCTTATAAGATTTCAAGCCTATTTGCCCTGATAATTTACAGTACGGTCATTAGCCGTTTACTGACTGCACAGATAGCCGGCGATGCACGGGCTTTTAGCCGGCTAGTCCCGATTGTACTCACTGATAGCCGGCTAATCGCCGAGGTGATTTACGCTGCCAATTGTCCTCCCCTGAGGGTACACATATCGCCGGGGCGACTGCAGTGAGCACGCGAGCCGGCTATGCGGCGGCTAGCTGAGACATGGGCGGAGCTGTCAACAACGAGAGTTGTGCACACACTGCTGAAAGACTTAAAATCAGCAAACAGCTGACTGACTGTATGCTGAGCACAGCTGTCAGATCATCATCATACTGTTCACATATTAACACTGGTCCTTGTGGTCCATCTAGCACACTGTTCTTTCAAATGTCAATTAAATCGCCAAACATCTCAGCATTTATTTATTAGGCTAATTGCTAACATATTGGGAAAACATAGCCATCCTGCTTTATCTACAGCCAGGATAAATTAGCTAGACCTTGGCTAGCTTGCTCAAATAACCATTGACAACGTATTTCGTTAAAGCATGTAGGCTAGGCCTATATCATACCCACCCTAAGGTTTAAGAAACATAACAACGTTGTCCAATTTTAGTTTAATGCATTTTTCTGAATTGGAGAGGTGCTCTGCATTTTAAATGGCTAATCGCTAGTCGCGATTAGCATCGTTGGTTTAAACTTTGCAGAGCTGTTTTGTTGTTATCACAAAGATACTGATTGTAACTGCTGTTAGGAAGACAGTTTGGAACCTGGCAGACGTGAGGCAGTGAAAGGTATAATGCATAGTCCAAGCGGAATGAGTGGAGAGTTGATATTGTGACGAGGCAAGAATTACTCTGTTAGGAAATGTTTATTACCAGATGAATATGAGGAATGACATTACATGGAAGTGGCCTGTTTAAGATCCCCGTGGCTATATCCCACAACATGGGTGGCATCCCGTAACATAAACCCCTTATCCCACAACACATCAGCTGGTCTAGTACACCTATATAATGCGTAACCGTCAACTATCTTATGACAACAGGCTGCTTAACCATCTTAGCCGTAGGCTACATTTCCCCCTTGCATGAACGTAACACAAGCATATCCGAGCCGCGCTACAATATTGTGTCACATCGAGCTAGCAAGTCTAGCTAGCCACAAACAACAGTGCATACCAGACTGAACAGGTGCATACTGCATAGGCTACTAATGACACTTTTTTACGGTCAGTGAATAGCACCGAGTGAAAATCAATGTTTGCTTTATATCTAGTGACAGTGGTGATGTCGTCAGTTTGGATAAGTAGAGTAAACTTAGTCAGAAGATCTAGAAATATCAAACGGAGGAGCAGAGAACTTGACAGAGAGCTGCACCGCTGTTTTGAGAATGACAGTAGTGTCACGAGACTTCGACGCCTATGTTGTTGTACGTCACTGTTCAACTTCACACCCAGTTCTTACATGTTTACGCCTACACCGAGGCGGCTTTGGAATATCGCGCCTCTTGTCCTCACTGACCTAGCCGGGGAATGGCCGGTTAAACCTAGCCGCGGATGAGGCGGCGTTCAGTCAGTTAACGGCTATTGTCTCCCGTCAGACATGTACTGTAGCTGGGTCATCACTAGAAGGAGCTGTTCTAATCTTACTTTAAGCAGCTTGTGATGGCCTCTGATCCCAGTTGTCCATCATCCGTGTGCTGTAATTGCCAATTGACTTGTCAAAGAGGAAGTGCACATGTGGTAATTGTTTGGCACTTGTCACTACGACATTGTACTGGAGGGGGGAAGGCCTACAAACAACCATGGGGTGAAAGGGGGGGGGGGGGGGGGTTAACAACCATTTTTGGGCACATAAAAAATAATTGCAGTTCTCGAAACACACGTACACACACACACACACACACACACACACACACACACACATACACACATACACACATACACACACACACACACACACACACACACACACACACACACACACACACACCTACACACCTACACACCTACACACACACATACACACACACACACACGCACACACACACACACGAGCGTGCACACACACAAACACAAACACAGACTAAAGAAAGAGGTTGCATTTTTTTCCAACAAGATAGTCTAGATATGCTAGGAAGCGGCTAAAGCAGACACGCAAGCAGAGCATTGAGAGCCAATGAGCCAGGGTCAAATATTTGGAAAATGAATTCCATGGATTGCAAAAAAGAATCATATGAATAGGACAGAATGAGAAGCTCTGAAAAAAAACTAAATTCATGGCATGCCAAATTCATAGCTTTCTCTTGACAGAAATATGACTGGGCTTAACCGGTCGCAAAACCTGTCCTGACTCATGAACTCAATTTCATGCCGTGGCTGCTGGAACCTGGTTGACATTTCGCTGTGCTTGATTTCATGACATATTTTCTACCATGTCAAATATGGTGCAAAAATATTGCCATAAAGACTGCAGTCCTTTTTTTCTCCAAAAAACATAAACAATTTGAGCTATTTGTAGAAAAAATAACACATTGGGCCCTAATTTAGATGATGGGCAAAGATCCAAGTCAGTCAGTGAGTAAAGTGTCTTGTGCATGAACTATCATTTTTCAGAGCAACTGATTCATCCATGTTTGAGCTTAGGGTCTTGCTCAAATTATTGCTTTGTTATTGGATAAGCTTTAGCTAGACTTCAACTGTTGCACTTGTGCCTACCTTTACCATATAGGAACCATTTTCTTTATGTATCCCAGTTGTGCGTCTAACTTGTCTACTGGCTACTTGTGTGTCTCTTTTTCCTCCATTAAAGTCCACGCACTTTAATGTCCTCAGTATGTATGCTTAAGGGAGATGTGTGTAAAAATGGATGAGGCTCTTGTTTACGGTGCCATAAAGAACCAGGGATGTGTTGTGCATCCTCAGTTTGTCTGGTGGGCTTGCGGAGGAACACTGAATGTGATCTTCGCCGTGTCTCGAGATGGAAGGATGTAGCCTTGCAGGCAATTATTTTAGAAGTCCTTCTCACTTGTGTTCTCAAGCTCCACAAAGGCAAACAACCTCCACACACACACACACACACACACACACACACACACACACACACACACACACACAAACTCTCCGTCTCTTTCTCTCTCTCTCTCTCTCTCTCTCTCACACACACTCACACACACACACACACACACACACACATACTGTAAGGTCTATACTGTTGTAGCTGGGGAGATGCACCAGCCATTGTGTGTGCTCTTCTTTTCATCATCCCAAGTCTGAAGGGGCTCCATTCTGGTGTCTTCTCCAAAATAATCACTGTGCCAAACACACCAGCAGGCTCGTGTGAGAGTTCTGAAAGGAGACAAGGGTAGTGTGCATTATAGAATGCACTCCAAAGGCAGCACTTTTTGAGAAAGAGGGTCTGTGTGTGTGCATGTGTGTGTGTGTGTGTTTCTCTCTCTCTCTCTCTCTCTGTGTGTGAGAGAGTGAGTGAGTATGTGAGAGAGAGAAAGAGAGAAAAGAGAGAGCGAGGGAAAGAGAGAGCTTGTTTGTTTGTTTTCTGTGTGTGTGTATGTGTGTGTTGTGCGTGAGCATGTGCTATGAAGGCACTTTGTGCCCATAATGATATCCTTAGGATCCGGGGAGATGTTGACCCAAATTTCTTTTGACGTGAGCTTCACAGCTGTCACTTAGACACTTCCCCGGCTCCCTCTCTCTCTCTCTCTCTCTTGCCACACACACACACACACACACACACACACACACACACACACACACTTGCCCACACTCCATCATCCTCTTTTTCTCCATCTCTCAATAGGTCTTTCACAGGCAGCACAGATAGTGCACACATACATGCACACCCATTTTTCCCTCTCGTCTCTATCTCCCTCACACCAAACAAACAGCCCCCCCTCGCCCCCCCCCATCCATCCCATTCATTTGCCATCCCTTCTGTCTTTTCCCCCCTTATTGATAAATAAACGCTGCTGATTAACTACACAGTTGAAAACTTTTCAACTTCCAAAGTACAGACGGTAATTAAAGCTGTTTGAAATAGAAAAGGAAAGAGGGGAAGGGAGGAGGGGGGGGGCAACGCTCTTTTTTCTCTCTTTTGTTGACAAAAAAGCTTGCACATGAAAGACTGACAGAAACATCTGGATCTTTTGAGACAGGGTCTCGGATGAAAGGGACGCCTGCCAAAGCACGTGCCGCGCGGTATTACGCCGGATCTGTTTTGTGAAAACACACGGTCGTCGGCGAATGCCGTGCGTGAAAGTGCCTCTCACTGCGCGGGCGCGTGCCCGAGCCCGACTGTGCCCGCTTCGTTATGCTCGCCCACCCCCGCGCACAGAATAGCAGCTCCACGGCAGGGGGAGAGAAAGAGAGCGGCTGGGTGTGGGGGCTAAGCCAGACCTTTATTTGGTCATGGAGGATGCTGGCAGGATGGGGGCTAAGCCAGACCTTTATTTGGTCTTGGAGGATGCTGGGAGGAGGATGCATAAGACCGCCGTGAATTACTATTCCACTAACTGAACTGGAGAGATATTATCCACATGATCCCTGTGTAGCTGTGCACTGGTTCCCTTCCTCCTTTTCACATATTCTACTCTCCAGTTTTATGTACAAATGCCTGCTGGTGTTCTGCTATCCTGCTCGTTTCTGTGATTTTGTGTAATTGAAAGAGGGAGGTGCACGTATGTTTGTGTAGTGCTTGAATGCTTGCACATAGCATGTGGGGAAATACCAGCACACTCTTGGAAGTCAACTGTGCTTTTGTTTCAACAGCAACAACTTTTGTTTCAACAGCATGTGTTACAGAATGATGCTGAAAGAGTCCGCCGACATCAGGTCCTAGAAACTGAGACCGAGGATGCCACCACCTCTCGAAAGTTTACAGCACACTTCTGTCACCTGACCGTCCGTCCGCACCCTTCCGAGTCACCTGTGTTCATGTGACTATAGTTCTCCCTCACAGTGAACAAGTGTCACAGTTGCAACAGGAAAAGCTTGAGGTACTAGATGTTTAATACAGTGAGTTGTGGTCTGAGTGCATTCTCCTATGATAAAATGACACTGTCTCCTACAAAGTATCATGATCTCTTTCAGTGCATAATAACACATTATTTAATGAGGAAGTCCTGTGATTGCAGACTGTCTTGTGGCATGGTGCACTTAATTGCATGCTAATCTGTTGTGTCTGTGTGCTTCAGGATTGAAACAGCTAAACTTCACTGACTCGGCCTGACTGAGTGTGGAAACTTCAACAGATGCTCAACGTTCAACACGTTTCAGACATCAAACAGGCAATGTGTGGACATATGTGAGTAAACCTCATTTCACAAACAGACCAGGGATAAAAACGCATGTCCTCAGAGAACTCTCTCTCTCGCTCTCGCTCTCGCTCTCTCTGTCTTCATCTGTCTGTCTCTCTCTGCCTCCATGTTTTTCTCTCTCTCTTCTCTCTCTCTCTTCTCTCTCTACCTCCATGTTTTCCCCCTTCTCGCTCTGTCTGGCCTAAGGCTGGCCGGTCTCTTGAGGGGGTGCTGGGATGCCAGCCAAAGCTCACCTGAGTGCACTTCGCTCGTAAGAGACCCGCTGCCGTCCCCAGAGAGCCCGAGTGCCAGGCAGCCACTGCACAGTGTTCAAGAGAACTCGGTATTTACCGCACAGCGTGTAAGAAAACTCTGTATTTACCATTCTCAGGTCGCCTCCTCATTTGCCGTTCTGCATAAGGGGTGTGTGTGTGGTGGGGAGGGGGGGATTCAGAAACATGTGGAAATTGCGCACGGGGCCTTAACTGGCGTTCGCGTTAATGCGCAAAGTTGGTTCCCTGTGCCGATTTGAAAGCCCATTACCCCGCTTCGCGTCCTGCATACCAAACGCCGCAGTCATTGTTCCGCGCGAGCCTGAGCGAGCTAATTGCCATGCTGAATGGGGCCTCTGGTAATAGCGCCGCGTTTAGCAATGCATAGAGCTCTCCTAAGGATGCCTCCGTGTAGAAGTTCTATCATTCCTTCCCCCCCCCAACAAATAAGATAGAGGTCGCGGTCCACAGGGATGAACGATTATCTCGCCACTGTTGAATATTCAGCTCGATGCTATCAGTTAATATACATTTTTAACCAAAACAGTGTGCCTTTCTTTCTCTCCCCCCTGCGCAATGTCAGAATGCTGTTTGTCTTTGGGAGAATCATGCCGTATCAACAATGGAGGCAGTCAAACAGCAAGTAAATTTGGCTCTCTGATAACCACAGAGAGTTTGAATTCACCCCTCGGGTGTGTTTGCTTTAAATGAGTAACTTTTAATCAATGTTTTTGTTTACGTGTCGGCGTGTTCTTTGAGAAGTTTCATGCATTTCATGCGTTTTTTTTTTTTTTTTTTTTTTGGTCGTTTTTATTATTCTGGTTTCTACTGAACTTCATCACTTGTGTTTCTCCTTCATGCTGGTCACGCCAATGTTCTGTCCCTGTCCAGGTCTCCTCTGCTGTCATGGGGACCACGCCATGTTCGACATGGTGTAATTTTGCCCCTGTTGAAACCGCTTATTAGCAAATGAGTCACTCCCGAAATGCCAAGTCCGGGTCATCTTTTTTAACTCTCAGTGAAAGCTTTCATCAAGCACATCGCTCCCAAGAAAATGGTGTGAAAGGTCAAAACAATTGTGCTCTACCTGGTCTTTATATAGAGTGCCACATTTACTGATGAAGTCACAGGCTGTGAGAATGATAGGGAAAAAAGCACATCTTCTTATCTTCACTTAGCCATAACTATGGGCCTTCATGTGCTTGTGGATTCAATTGGAAAGGACATCAGTTGTTTTTTTGTACTTTACTTTTACTATTTATTTTAAAAAAAAGAACGAATTATTAACTCATTGAATGCCGCATTGTTTTTGGAAGCTATGTCCCAGAGTGCCGGCAAGCTAGATCGTTGTTGACTATTTTTGTAGAGCCACAGCGTATTCTATGTTATAGTTATGGACATATACTATGGCTCATTTGAAAGGTAAGACTATGAGCTCTCAGTGGGTGAAAAACGTTTATCTCTACGTGTCTCCATTCCTGAGAAATCTCAAGCTAAACAGTGGCTAGTTTTCATCAAAATCCCCGTTGTTCCTCTAGAAACGGAGATTCAAGCCACTTAAGACAGATGTACATTTCCGGATTGTAGGATTTCATGAGTTTTTTATCGTCATCTACTTCAGTTCTCTTCATGATAGACTTCCAAAAATCACACATAAGGTGAGTTAGAGTGTCTAGTTTCGTAATTAAAAAAAAAAAGCGAAAAACGCAATATTGCGTTGTTGCCACTCTATGCATGGGAGCTAAAAACGCAATATTACGTTGTTGGCACTCAATGAGTTAATAGACTTGTGATGTTTATCAATGTGTTGCACTAATAGCTCAAAGCTCAAAAGTAATGGGTAGCGATGCTATGGCAGATGGAAAAGGAGCTGTTTTGTAAGTAGCTGTCCATGGTCCTGAAATTTGCTTCTGCTGTATTTGGAACTCATTCAGTATATAAAAATGGCCTCCAGTGAGTGTGTATCACAAGGGACATAACAACAGTCTGTAACCCAACAAGGCAGAAATAGTTACCAGGACTGCGCGTGCCTTTCACTGTTTGGCACTTGCAAAAAGACACTGGGAACACAGAGACTGTGTCTCTCTAACTCTCTCTCTCTCACCCCCCCCCCCCCCCCTCTCTCTCTCTCTCTCTCTCTCTCCCCCCTCTCTCTCTCTATCTGTCTCTTTTCTTTTCCCTTTCTCTCGACCTCTCTCCAGCATGAAAGGCCGTACAAAAGAGCACATATGTGCACACAGGCAGTCCTGTGAGGAATGCTTCACTCCTCCGCCGGAGGCAGGAAGTAATCATGGGAGTAATAAGTAATCATGGCTTGAGCTGTGGGAGGTGCTTGCCAAAGTTGGAAGCATGCAGCTCGGAGAAAATGGTGAATGAAGACACCGTAAAAAAAACAAAACACGAAAAAAAGGAGGGGAAAAAAAAAACGAAAATTGCCGTGATTTTAGCAGCGGGTGACCTACAGAGTGTTGAAATGCAATTCCCTGGTGAAATAAAGTTGTGGTCTAAATGAAATGGGGAATGAATAATGATCAGTGATGTGCTAGATCTCTCTCTCTCTCTCTCTCTCTCTCTCTCTCTCTAACATACACATCAAATCACTTCTCTTTTCCTGTCCGTTTGGCTATTGATCAGTGAGAGGAAATTTTGTTCCTTTGAATAGAATGTATTCTTTTATCTCTTATACAGGCACTGGAGCTAGTCACACACACACACACACACACACACACACACACACACAGTGAATGCCTGCTCTAACTTGTTTATTGTTTTTCTTTTCAACTCCAGACTGAATTTAGGTCTCTAATGAGATACATGTGAATGCCTAGGCTCACACATGCAGTATGCATGCATTTGGAAACGCTCTCTCTCTCACACACACACACACACACACACACACACACACACACACACACACACACACACACACACACACACACACACTAGTCAGCCATAGAACACTTGCCATTGGATGCATGATCTTACAGTGTAACTATGCGCAGTGAACACCATGGTGGAAACACCACTAAAACTGCCTCAATAATAAACAGAAAACACTCCCGCAATCAAAACATGACATGCATCCATCTGAATTGTCCCTCATAGTTTAAAGCTAAAATACTGTGTTTTCCACAGATGCATGCTCCTAATGGTCAGGTATCTTCTCCTTATATTTATCCTTTACATTATTATACTATTATTATATATTGTATTCATTTCACACAAGTCTTAAAGCCATCTGAAGGTTATCTGTCCTTCTGTGGTTTCTGATAAGAGGGCAGGCCAGTGTGGACAGCACAGGACATGAGTGGACACAGAAACACAAGGTTGAGACTACAGTGCTTGAGTCCAGTGCTGAAGTGGAGGAGAGCTTTGCTGCTTGCAGCGCTGCATGAGTTGGCTCTCAATAGAGATGCTCATGAAGGAAGTGGCATGAGGTGCGTGGATTGATATTCGTCAACATTTGTGTGTGTGTGTGTGTGTGTGTGTGTGTGTGTGTGTGTGTGTGTATGGCCTTGATATCACATTGACTGGCAGCACACTGCTTTGATTGCCTTTGTAACATTTGAATTGCTGTCACATCACAATGCATACACATACACACACACACACACACACACACACACACACACACACACACACACACACACACACACACACACACACATACACACACACACACACACACTGGAAGCCACTTGAAATACAGTAACACCGTCACCTACTCAGACACCTACTGTACTCTCTGGCATATAAACCCCAACACATGGAGCACACATTTGCTGCATGAAAAGATTGTACTGTATGTGCAAGCGCACACATGGCAAAAAGCAGCTCTCACAATGTCACTCTCTAATCCTCTCGAGTCTCTCCAAGTAGGAGGATTTTGCTCTGTGGAGAGTTACTGTGTGTGTGTGTGTGTGTGTGTGTGTGTGTGTGTGTGTGTGTGTGTGTGTGTGTGTGTGTGTGTGTGTGTGTGTGTGTGTGTGTGTGTGTGTGTGTGTGTGTGTGTGTGTGTGTGTGTGTGTGTGTGTGTGTGTGTGTGTGTGTGTGTGTGTGTGTGTGTGTGTGTTGCCTGTGTGTTAGTTCACATATGTGTATGGCTACATGCCGTTGCAGGTAAGTCAGCATCACATTAGTATGGTGATGTGTGTGGTATTGAATGTGCACACACTGTGTTATATCTTAGCAGTTCAGATGTGTTCAGCATTAGCCTATGCACTCTCATGTGCCTGACAAACACAATTATGTTTGTGAGTATGCGTGAGGCAACTGAGAATGTTTAAGTGCTCAAGTTCAAGTTCAAGTGCTTTTGTGAATCATTTGTTAGAAAATCCAGAGTCAAATAACGAGCATTTAATAAAATGCATTTTGCATGATCCTACAGTATTTGATATTAGTATTATTAGCAGTTAACAATATTTCAAGCAGGCTCAGGAGAATTCTTTAAGCTATAAGAAGACCTTAGAGGAAAACTGATGGAAAGTTTGCTATATAGTACATATAAAGTACATATACAGTACACCATGTACTCTGAATACGAATTTATACTTTATGGTTAAATGTTCTGCTTTGGCAATGCATACATATTCTTGTCATGCCAATAAAGCTCCCTTACAGTATATATAAATTATAATTGAGAGAGAGAGAGAGAGAGAGAGAGAGAGAGAGAGAGAGAGAGAGAGAGAGAGACTCATTGTACTGTAAATGAGTAGGAGAGGACAGGAGAGAGCCACTGCTAGCTAGACAATCCGAATGTCACTGTGGCTTGTGTTTGAGGCACGAGAGAAGAAGTGTGAGTGTGTCTTCCTGGACAGGCCTTGACTGATGGGGCAGGACAGGGTGTCATGGAGCAGTCCTGATAACAAGGCAGAAGGAGCTCTCGTGTGCACTGAGCACTGGGACTCTGGATCAGGGTGGAGGGTGGGTTGGGGTGGGGTGGGGTGGGGTGGTGGAGGGAGTGGAGTGGAGTGGAGGTTTGTCACTGTCTCCTAGTCACGGGCCTGTTAGAAAGAATACAGGTGAAAAAAGGAGAGGGAGATGGAGAGACAGAGAGAGAGAGAGAGAGAGGACAAGATAGGACAAGAAAGAAGAGACAGAAAGAGAGAGAGAGAGAGAGAGAGAGAGAGAGAGAGATAGGGGTGCCAGTGTGAGTGGGGAGGGTGAAGTGGAAGAGGTCAGTGATGGAGAGATCTAGGTAGAGTGGAGGAAAGACAGATAGTCAGAGAAAGATTCAACAAGACAATAAAGTAAGGAACAGAGAAGGAGAGAGAGAGGGTGAAAGAGTGAAAGTGTGAAAGAGAGAGTGAGGGAGAGAGAGAGTGAGGGAGAGATAGATTGAGGGAGAGAGAGAGAAAGAGAGAGAGAGTTGCTGAGGCAGCACTTCTCAGGTTTAAGCAGCAGATCTGGCAGCTGAGTGGAGCTTCACGCACACTAAGTTTAAGCCTGTTACAAAGTCAAGCCTGTCTCTGAGAACACGCCACTCTGGCCCCCTTTCTCCCTGCACACACACACACACACACACACACACACACACATATTACACCACACACTCTCTCTCTCTCTCTCTCTCTCTCTCTCTCTCTCTCTCTCTCTCACACACACACACACACACACACACACACACACACACACACACACACACACACACACACAGCAGCAGTAAGGAGAAGGAAGAGGAGGAGGACAGGAGAAATATTCCATTTGTCAAAATGCAAATATCAATTATTCATATGTCATTCAAAAGAAATCTCCTGCGAGCAAGGTTTTGTGTGTGTGTGTGTGTCTGTGTGTGTGTGTGTGTGTGTGTGTGTGTGTGTGTGTGTGTGAAAGAGAGAAAGGGAAACAGTGAATGAGTGACAGAGAGAAAAATATTCTACAGAGTGCATAGTGTCGGTAAGGTTTTTTAACATCAGTAACATCATGTCGTCTATACAGTTGGTGGGTGTGTGTGTGTGTGTGTGTGTGTGTGTGTGTTTGTGTGTGTGTGTGTGTGTGTGTGTGTGTGTGTGTGTGTGTGTGTGGGCGGAGGGGCTCTTTTGACAATACAAGAGAAGGACTCACTCCATGAGTGAGCTCCTGTGCAGGGCTGAACTCCAGCATAGCGTGTCTTGGCCTTACGTTGGTCTCATGGAGGCGAGCTTTTGCAGAGCAAGGACATAAGAAGGATTACATTGAGATGAACCTTGACAGGGAAAGAAAGCTATATGACAATGTTTCATTGAAGTCATGCCAGTCAACTACTGTATGAATGCGGCAGTGTTGTAAGGTTTTCTTCTATGTGACAAGTTTAGCTAAACTTTCTCATGGCCATATCTTTTCAAAAATCAAAAATGAATTGTGCCTGTGTGTGTGTGTATGTGTTTTCAGAGGTGTGATCCAAGAAAATGTTACCGCAGACAGAGAACAATGTTTTCTTTATGGGGCGTAAAAATCAGCATTACTTTGCCAGCACTCGTCGTCACAGGCCTTGGACTCTGGCCTGGTGGCATTGATTGTGCTGTTTGTGGAACCTTGAGCGCTTTATCTGAGAGGGACTTTGAGGCCTTTCTTCCCTGCTGTCCTCCATTAAGAGCCCTCGCCTCCCAGTTGGAGGGGAGTGGACATTGGAATCCTCCTGTCCATCTGCCAGAATGTGTGTCCACATCAAAGTACTGGTCCGTTTTGTATACTTCACATCTTTTATAGATTCTCATTAGTCACATTATAGATTATAGATACGGTCACCATTTTTCTTTCCTTCTATGAGATCATGTGGATTCTCCTGAGAATGGAGATGCTGGAATTTGGCTTCCCTTTGGCTGATATACTGTATATGACCAGTGGTGAGGGTCTTCAGTAGCCTGCCTGCTCTTGTTCAACATGCAACTCAGTTCTCCGATGACTGGCTCTAGCCTATTACTGTCTCAGATCTCAGTTTAGTTCAGTTACTTTATTATCCCAAAGGGAAACTTATCTAGAAGACAGGTAGCTTACAGATACAACAGTACAATACAGATACAAGAAGAGCAGACAAGAACAGAAAAACAGTGCCAACAGGACAGGACAACAGATGAGATCACCACACACCAGCCAGTGTATCTGCTCTGAGGTCAGCCACATTCTGTGTGTGCTCATTCAGCCAATGTATTGCACTGATGGTGGAGAAGGGTCAGAGCGGCGACCCCAGCCCGGTCTTGACCCCGGGTCTCCGGGGGTACTAACCCTGCAGCTCGAGTGCAACGGCAAAAAGCCAGGCCCGTTGGCACGGCAGTCAGAGCACATGCTCCACTGTAGTGACCATGCTCCATCACAACTGGGAACAAAGCAGTTTTGATCCTATTGCACCTACTTTACAAAACCAAGGGTGTGGATGTGCAGCTAGCAGATGTGTTACCTCTGGTAAACAGAGGTGTGTATTAATGGGTAATGATAGGAATATAATTATATCATATACTGTATTTTTATGTAGGCTACTGTATTCACACATCACATGATGTTTCATCCCTCTCTTCTCGTCAGTTAAAAAGCCTGTACTCTTTCATCTTCCTTCTCTCTTTCCCTCTTTTCTTTGGTTCTGAACTTTACAGCTCTATTTCTCCTCTAACTGCATAGCTCTGTAGATGTCTGTACAAGCACACTGTGCAAATTACGTGTGTGAAACTGGTCGTTTCAGTCAACTGTCACCATGTGGCAAAATCCTCCTCCCCTCCATCCTTATCTTTCTCTCTCTTTCGTCTCTTTCGTCTCTCTCTCTCTCTCTCTCTCTCTCTCTCTCTCTCTCTCTCTCTCTCTTTCTCTCTGCCTCCCTCTCCTTCGCCCTGCTCACTTGATCCCCGGCGACCGTCTCCCGGGCGACCGCTCGTTCTAATCCGTCAATTAAGCCTATCAGTGCATCTCCAACCGGCAACGTCGGAGTGCATGTCAACATGCGACTCCAGACTCCAAACTCCCTACGGCTCTCTCCCACTCCAACCCCCCCACTCCCCCCCCCCCCCCCAGCGCTGTCCCCTGCCCCCCTCCCTCTCACTCCCCTCCAGGCGAGAGCCCCTCCAGCCCATCCATCTTAATCTCCGCCGGCTTTTCCCCCTACTCCTCTCTCGCCTCTCTCCCTCCGTCTTGATCCACCGCTCGGAGCGTTTCCAAACACAGCCTCTGCCTTTTGGGCTCAGCTGGGATGCAGTTCAGAGTAGCAGAGTACTCCCCCCCCCCCACACACACACCTCTCTCTATCACGCATTCACACACACACACACACACACACACACACACACACACAGGGTATACCATTGCATATCCATGCACTGTCACCCACAACATCGCACATCACACATTGAAAAGGCAATGAAGGGAAATGAAGACACAGCAGACGAGCAACAACTACAGTACATATCACCCACCCATAGCATTTGATGCGTAGCTGTGTCGAGCACCAACCACGTATGGTGTAGCCCAACCATAGCATTTGATGCGTAGCTGTGCCGAGCTCCAACCACGTACTGTATGGTATGGCCCACCCATAGCATTTGATGTGCTGCTGTGTCGAGCTCCAACCACGTATGGCCCACCCATAGCTTTTGATGCGTAGCGGCGAGCCGAGCTACTCTGATCATCATAGATACTGTGGATGTGTTGGAGAGTGATTGAAGCTGCGGTGCCTTGTTGTGCTGTTGAGTAAACACCAGTTGGAGGGATGCATACTGTCTGGGTGTGTGTGTGTGTGTGTGTGTGTGTGTGTGTATGTATGCAATAGCAGGTAGTGCAGAAGGATGAGCGGGGGAGATGGGGTGCTGGGCAAATGGCCTGGAAAATACCCAGAGCCAGTCAGTAGCCATGCTGCGCCGCTATCAGAGGGGCAAGCATGCAGAATATCAACACCGCCGAGGAGGGGAACACACACATGCACACAAATTAGTTCATTTACAGAGGGAGAGAGAGAGAGAGAGAGAGAGAGAGAGAGAGGGAGGGAGAGAGAGAGAGGGAGGGAGAGAGAGAGAGAGAGGGAGGAAGATGGAGGGGGAGAGATGGGTGAAAGAGGGGAGGGTCGGAGGGAAAGTAGAGAATGAAGAAGAGGAAGTAGAAAAGAGATGGTGAATAGATGGCGTATGGAAGGGAGAATAATTACAGAGGGAGAGAGAGACTAAAGGGGAGAAAGATAAAGGAGAGATAATAAGGGATAGAAAGAGAGAATCAGAAAAGAATAGATAGATGAGACAAAGATTTATGGAGTGATTTTGAGTCTTTTTAATGCAAGCACCAAAAGAGTGCAAAAGAAAAGGGCTGATGCGACTTACACATTCACACGAATTGTGCACATTTTTTGCACATCTAGACAATGACAAAAGTTAGATATGGAGCCATCAATTTCACTCTTCAATATCTACAGCCATGAATTTGAATTATAGTGGCTGTGGTAGCCATTTTTCGAAATGGCCACCATTCATCCATTTTCAGTTGAATTTGCTTATATATGTTGATTTTAATATGATATTGATAATTTAGTTGGGTCGATTTTTGAAGTTGAACATTTTGGAGTCAAGCACTTTTGCTTGCAGACCAAATGTTTTGCACATCTAACATTTTTGCTTGCAAATCGAAAGTTTTTGCACATCAGAATCTTTTAAAAAATGTAAAACCTTAAGTTAAATTGGACATGATTTCAAGTCAAAAACGTTAACTTCCAGGTCTGAATTTTGCACACCAAGTTATCGAAATCTTTTGAAGCGGATGAGTTTCTATTGGTGGGTTTGCATGGGATTGACCGTATGGCTGCCGTCCACTACCTGCAGTCACACAAACACAAAAAGGTAGAGCCAAAAGTGTTCATCGGTCAGGGGCAGCGGTCGGCGATGTGTGATGGAGAGACGGGAGGTAAAGAAAGAGATGTGGGCCCATGAGGTGGTGTGGTCAGGTACACATTACACCTGCACGAAGGAAAGAGAGGATGCAGAGAAAAGGGAAAGAGTGAAAGAAGAAGAAAAGACCCGTAGGGAGCAGCAGGAGAACTTCTCTCTCAAAGCCTCTAAGCAGGCTGCAGGTCTCCCAGGGCTTACAGGAACAACCAGGAGGTGAAAGAGTATAGAGTACAAAAAGAAAAGCAAAACAGCAAATGAACACTTCCAGCAGACAGACCGACTGTAAAGTCACTTTTAGAGCACTTAGTTACACCAGATAACAGGCTCGTACTGTGGAAGTTTGCTCTCAAGTGCTCTTTACCAGACTCTCTTGTTCTTTCTTCCTCTCTCTCTCTCCTTACTTCTCCTCAGCTCTTCTGACATTCATTTGGCTGTTTACTCTCTTTTGTTCCACTTCTTCATCTCTCTCTCTCTCTTTTCTCAAGTGTCTCACTTTCTTTTTTGTCGCCTTTTGACTTTTTTGAGTCATTTTGTCTATCATTGCCTCACACTTACTAACACACTCACACACATACACCCACAGTCATGGACCCGCACACAGGAACATGCACAGACACAAGAACACACACTGCTTTTTGTTTTGAGTGGACGGGCTGATGAACATTCTTCCACTCACACACACACACACACACACACACACACACACACACACACACACACATATGGACCCCCCCCCACACACACACACAGACACACAGACACAGACACAGACACAGACACAGACACAGATACAGACACACACACACACACACACACACACACACACACACACACACACACATATGGACGCCCCCCCCCCCACACACACACAGACACAGACACACACACACACACACACACACACACACATATGGACCCCCACCCCACACACACCTACAGACACAGACACACACACACACACACAGTGCTCTCTGTTCCCAGTGGACAGGGTGATGGAGGAGAGAATGCTGCTCCACTTGAGCTGTTTACAATGGCAGTGCAGAGAGTAAACACGCATGCATGCATTACATGGGCAAGTGCACGGGGTGGTATGTAAACATGCAGCGTCGCACACACACATGTGCAGATGTAAACACACACACACACACACACACACACACATACACACACACACACACACACACACACACACACACACACAGACTTGTTGTCACAGCTGCAGATTAATGTGCCTTCATTAGATTCAGCTAGAACATTTTATGTCAGCTGTAAATAACTCAGCTATGTGAGAAGGGCTGACGACACACACACGCACACCCGCACACACACACACACACACACACACACACACACGCACACACACACACACACACACACACACACACACACACACACACACATTGAGCCCCCATTCCCCCTACAGGTCCTGGGTGTGGCTCAAAAGATCCCTCCAAAAACAATAATAGAGCTAATGATTGAAAGAATAGTACTATTGCAAAAGAGTGGTGGAGAGGTGCTGGGTGTTTGCTGTGGCGTGGCGTGTGTGTGAGGAGCTCATGAATATTTCACAGGATGTCTCCTCACAGCACAGGCAGGCCACTGGTGCTCCTGCTCAGCACCCAAACTGCTGGCTAATTGAGGGGGAGAGCAGCGCCACACAGACCAACCACACACACCACACCGCTGCTTTTGCTCTCTCTCGCTTACCGCTTTACAAGTGGACGTCTGTCTGTCCACTTTTGCTCTGTCTGTCCTCCACAACACACACACACGCAGGCATGCACTCAGGCACACGCACGCACGAACGCACGCACGCACGCACGCACGCACGCACGCACAAACGCACACACACACACACACACACA
>NC_085009.1:4749035-4751535 GCF_963854185.1 Sardina pilchardus
GAGAGAGGGAGAGAGAGAGAGATTGGAGTATGAATGAGAGAGAGAAGAGAGCAAGAGAGGGAGACAGAGAGAGACAGAAAAATATAGCAGTAGGAAGTGTGGGTGATAGAGGAAGAGAGAAAGAGAGAGAGAGCGAGAGAGAGAGGAAGAAGGGCGAGCGGTGGAGTGAGTGAGTGAGTGAGTGAGCAAGCGAGCGGAGAGAGAGAGAGAGAGAGAGCGGGCGAGTGGGCGAGTGAGAGATGAGCCTCATCCGTACGGTGGCGTGAGCGTGTGTGTGTGTGTGTGTGTGCCCGTGGCGGCCCGGCGGACGAGCGCAGCGTCCAGAGAGGGAAGAAGAAAGAGCAGCCGCACGGGAGGAGCTGACCATCCGTGACCACACTCACCAGCACCCGCACATAACTCACACACACCCCAAAGGGCCTGAGAGAGAGAGAGAGAGAGACAGAGAGAGAGAGAGAGAGAGAGAGAGAAAGAGACAGAGAGAGAGAGAGAGAGAGACGGAGAGAGAGATAAAGAAAGAGACAGAGAGAGAAAAAGAAACAGACAGAGAGGGAGAGACAGAGAGAGAGAAAGAATAATGGAGGAAGGGACAAAGGAGAAAACTTCAGAGTTGGAAGATGTCGGTTAAGATGATGGCCGTTGCCACCCAGTAATGTTAACCACATTAAGCGTCTCTCATTCGACTGTATTGCATGTCATTATTTAATTGTACTATTATATTTTAACAACTACACAACAATGTTTGGTTGTGGAACAGCTTAGCGGGTTTACAGTATGCTTATAACACTTTTACGAGTCTAAAGGACTCATTTATATTACGGAGGAATATGTAAATCAAAAGTGCTTAGACGGGGTACCATTACGATGTGGAGTCATATCTTGAAATCTTCAGAGCAGACTTTACTTTGATCCTCTACTTACTAAGGAGCTCATTACCAGCCTATGTCGGCAATTTGACAAGAAAAGACCCAGAACACCCATTACAAATACTACAATCCTATTTTTTTTAAGTGAAATGAGCTGAAAATAGAAAGTGTAATTTTGCCCAGCAGAGGATAATAGCCTCGACTCCAAATAAAAACAAAACGGTCTCTGGCTCAATTTGTCCTCAGGGCGTTTGCTAAAATGCTAACGTTTCACTGAACAAGCAGAGGAGGTGATGTTTTTTGCCTTCTTTGCCAATATCTGGACGGCCCTTTTTTTTTCTTGCAGTTCTACACATCCACCAGCAGAGGGGAGTAATGGTACACAGAAGAGCCGCTGTGGCTACTTGGTGTTTTTCCAGCCTGAACACTTTCTCTCTTTAACAACAGGCTCTTATTTGTAGGCCTGAAATGAGGTAAAACGAGGAAAAATAAATATATATGCTCTTTGTATTCCTCCGAGCTACCCTGTTTCTCTCACTCACACCTGTTCTTTCCTTCTCTCTTCCCCTCTTCTCTTGTTCTCTCCTTCCTATTTCTCACCCTCATTCTGGATGCTGACTGGTAATTCGTGTCTGTTTTCATTTGGGCGCCACTGGCTTTGTGTACAAACAGGGCTTTATTAGTCATTAAGGGAGGAACAGACAGAGCTCGAAAGAGAGTGAGAGAGAGGGATAGAGAGAGAGAGAAAGGAAGAGAGAAGAGAGCGGGTGTGAGACATCACTGGAGGGCACTAAAGCAGCTGCCGCGGTGACACACAGCCGCACATCACACACTCAGACACACACACACACACACACACACACACACACACACACTATCTGTTCTGTCACATGGTGTATTTCGCAGTGTGATCAGATCAGGGTGGAGTAGCAGTGTGTGTCGGAAATGGATGTAGGTACGTGTAAGGGCATGTAGATGGATGATGGAGGCTAGTAGCTCCTTTGAAACATATGCACACACACACACACACACACACACACACACACACACACACACACACACACACACACACACACACACATACACATGCATTCATGCAACCATAAACAGTTGAATGATGGATGCCATCCAATAATTCCCCACCACCACAAATCACACACATAAACACACTCAATTCCTATGCAGTGGGGATTATATGTGTGCATGCATGTGTACATAAAACCCACATTACAGTCAGATACACAGCTAACGGCAGCATAGCACAGCAGTCAACCCAAAGTCCTCCAAATACCACTCCTGTAAATCACTACCGTCAGGAAGAAATTACCCACAATCCTTAGCTGACCGGCCGCCCCGCCCCCCTATCGTACCTGTCTCCTCCTCCTCCTCCTCCTCCTCCTCCTCCTCCTCCTCCTCCCCCTCGTCCTCCTCCTCCTCCTTCTCCTCTGGGACTGGGCCACAGGGCTCCTGCTCTGAATGAGGTTGGTCTCATTAGATCAGTTACGGCCCTCTCTACTCTCTACACACCATTACGTGCCTCACCCAGAGACCAGGCCATCGCCTCCACCACACCACACCACACTGCACCGCACCACTACGCCATCACACTGCACCGCACTGCACCCCACCGCACA
>NC_085009.1:4759035-4764035 GCF_963854185.1 Sardina pilchardus
TGTTGTTAGTTTGTTATGACCGGTTCTCGGACAAATAGAGGGATTAGAGAGAGAGAGAGAGAGAGAGAGAGAGAGAGAGAGAGAGAGAGAGAGAGGACACAGCACTACTATCACCCCAACAATGTTCTTTTTTCTATTTTCTTTTCTGAACGTATACCCCACAGACACGTCTGTCTGTCTGTCTGTCTGTCTCTAAATATATCCACTAACTTTTGGCAACTTCGACTGGCTATCCCCTCTGATACCATCGAACATTCCACCGCTTTTGCCCTCCTTCCAATTCTCTCCTCTCTCTTCCTCCCTTCTTCTCTCACCCCAGTGGTTACGGATCATCTCAGACATGTGTGTGTGTGTGTGTGTGTGTGTGTGTGTGTGTGTGTGTGTGTGTGTGTGTGTGTGTGTGCGTGTTGGGGATGGGGGGGTACCCGATCATCCAGGCGCAGTCTCTCCTCTCCTCCAACTCCTCTCTGGCTTTACACAAGAGTGCCCGAGACTAAGACACAGCATGTCTGTCTACAAGAGAAGAAAAGAGAGGAGGGGAAGAGGGGAGAACAAAAAGTGGATGGCAAAAAAAGTGAAGAATAACTTGAAAAAAGAAAGAAAGAAAACACAGCAAAACAAAAACAACAACAGCACACACACACACACAAAAACGAATAAACCCTCTGACAGGCGAGGCGAAAAAGCATAACAGAGCCTGTTATGATCGGCCTCGCTATCCCTGTCCCGAGGGTGTGGTGTGTGTGTGTGTGTGTGTGTCTGTTTGTGTGTGTGTGTGTGTGTGTGTATGTGTGTTTGTGTGTGTGTGTGTGTGTGTGTTTGTGTGTGTGTGTGTGTGTGTGTGTGTGTGTGTGTGAGTGTGGGGGTTGCGGCCAGTCAGATTTAGTCACGCTGGACGGAGGGGAGAAGAGAAAGAAAGAGAGACAGAGAGAGGGAGAGGGAGACAGAATGAGAGAGAGAGGCAGAGACAGAGAGAGAGAGAGAGAGAGGCAGAGGGGCCTCCAGCTGGGGAGATATTGACCTCTGGCTCGCTGGATGGGTCCAATTATCAGTGCGTGAAAGCGGCAGCGTCTCGCCGACTGATCTGCCTCATCGTCCCCTCAGGGGGGGCTGGACCAGGGGTGGACGCGGGGTGGACGAGGGGGGCAGGGTGCTGAAGGGTTGCAGGGGTGATGTGATGTGATGTGGGGCACAAGCCCGGCGCGTGCCAGTGTCCAGCCCCGACGGTGAACCTAAAGCTCAGGCATAAGACACGCCGCCTAAGGCGGGGGGGGGGGGGGGGGTCCTAATTTTTTTATTATTGTAGTTTTATTTATTTATTTTTTGTTCCACTGCCTGCCTTCATGGGTGGGTGAGGAGATGGGCACAGGAGACGAGAGACTAATCAGAGTATTTTCCTGAAACACATGAAATGAGTGTTGCTTTGCACAGTGGGGGAAGCACACACACACACACACACACACACACACACACACACACACACGTGTACACTCACACTCACAGCCAAGGAGAGAGGGGGCAATAATTGAAATGTTTGATGGGAGCATGGCTGCCACGCGAGGTGGGGTATGGTGCCTCTCAGGATCCTTTTGTGATGCGCTGTCACACCAAAATGAGTCAAATTAGGGTAATTATTTCTAAATCTTCACGCACGTTGACAAAAAGAAATAAAAAAAAATAAAACCCTCTCTTTTCTCCCCACTGATTATTGGCGTACAGGTGTCAAAGCTTTTTTTTTTCTTTCTTTCTTTTTTATGCTGTTGCCATGGCGTAGTGATTTCCCCCTCTCCTTCCTTAGGGACTCAGCATGCCAATATTAATTAACACTTAAGAATTATCATGTAATGAGGGAGAAAAAGAATCAATTCAAATTAAAATAAAACACCACTTATTTAATACGGTCCAACCAATTAGCCTCGTGTTCGACATGGAAAAAAAAGTGAAAGATATCAGAACAAAAATAGTGCGTTTGAATAATTTATGAACTTTGCTGTAGGTTGCATCTTTGCCACTTTGGCAGTTTTTTTCCTCCCGGCCTTAAAATGCATTTCAGCACGCTGGTTGCTCGGGAGACCCCGGTGCTTGGCCGGCCTTAATAAGTCCCATAATTGAGGATGAAAGGAACATGGTGCTTCTCATCTTCTGGAGATGCGAGCGTTCGCTCGGCAACCCTCTTCCTTATCCGCCCGCTCTTTTCTCGCCGATGTCTAATGGTGTTCTGATTGCAATTTACGAGCGGTCATACGAGAGTATTTCCAGCCATCTGCTTCCATTTCGTCATCTCCATTAACTTCTCGCTCATCTCCTCCCCTCCTCTCCTCCTCTCCTCTCCTCCTCTCGTCTCCTCTTCACCTTTCTCCCCCTGCTTTTGAGCCGCTCCTCACCGACCACAATGGCATTTGTTCAGCACCGACTGGGAAGGCGAGTAAAGTCACGTGGCCACATGGAACTTGCCCTGCGAAGGCAGAGGGCGATTTCTTCCTCTGTAATCATTTCCAGGAGAAAAGTTCTTTCCCCCCCTCCATGCCCTACCATTACGACCACATTCACCAACATGCCAATCAGACTGGTTGAAGGTTGCCTTGTTTAACGGTTCAGTACCTGGACGCTGGAAATGGCCTATTGTAGGGAAAGTGTGGTATGACCAGCACTGACCCATCATTTGAGCACGAGAGACCTACGTGGTGACCTCCTCCTCAGACGGAACGGCATAGCTCTACATGTGTGACGCTGTGCGGACACGTGCTAACATATTTGCTCGTGCGGTTCTTGCGGTTCCGAGGGTGGGGGGAACCGGAGCGTTCTCAGACGCGTACTTTCAAATAAGCTCCGCTCTAGTTCAGCCGATTTAATATCGGGTGCTGGGTTATTATGAGTGGCGCTGGGTTATTATGGATGCCCGACTTCTTCTATCATGCTTGAAATGACTCCCACACACCTGCTTAAATTAAGCCATAAATCAGGTGGCCACACCAACCAAAGGGTGGAGTCTGGAGCAGGTCCGGCCCGGGTCCCAGCCAAAGCCGTTTTGGAGACAGCAGCTCCTGAGGCAGAAGCAGGGTATTTTCAAGCCTATAGCGCTGAGCTGAGGTTTACCTGATGTAAGAACAGGATGACTTGATTGAATCCCAGTTAAGATCACTTTCTGGGTCTCTTCTGAAGCCCTTATTTATGAGGCCGAATCTTAATCTCTCTCACACACACACACACACACACACACACACACACATACACAAACACAAACACAAACACAAAAACACAAACACAAACACAAACGCGGACACAAACACAAACACACATGTGCACGAGGCTTCTCCATCTTCTGTGTCCAAGTCTTGGCTGTGGGTGGAGGAGGAGGAGGAGGAGAAGGAGGAGGTCTCGCGTGGGAAATGCGGCTCTTATGAAGCTCTAATTCCCTCGCCGTGCTCTCTCGGCCCGTTTTATTTTTAAAAGCGCGCGTTTCGAGAGACCGTCGGGCACGGGGGAGCCAACAGATGTCATTATTTCAGGAGCAAAACGATCTCTAATAACCGTCATCTCAAACATAAGCTCCGTCGCTCTTAGTGCTGGCACAAATGAAATGTTCTGGAAAAAAGAAAAAAAAAAAGCATGAGAGACAGGTCATTGTGGTCATCTATGATTAGTCTCCCACTCTGCCAATTCAAGTTGGCCATTTTTTTCCCACTTCTTCTTCTTTTTCCTCTTTTTTTTCTCCTTTCTTTTTTTTCTGAAGGTTCTCAACTTTCCACCAATGAGCAGCGGGCTGTCATGTCTGTTTCAGTGGGGCTACACTCTAATTGGACTCTTCAGAGCACCTCACTCCCCTGTGTCTCCAGGCTTCTGACACAGGCTCTCACTAGATTCCACCATAATAGAACATCCGTGTGTGTGCATGCGTGTGTGTGTGTGAGACAGAGAGACAGAGTGTGTGTGTGTGTGTGTTCATGTGTGTGTGTGTGTGTGTGTGAGTTTGTGTGTGTGCTACAGTACACTCCCGAGAGCCCAAGAGCATACAGGAGACAAAACAAGAGTTTCCTACTTTAAAAATAATGCCACCCTCACCGGGCTACCTGCCCTCCTTATCACCTCCTTATCACACACATACACACACACACACACACACACACACACACACACACACACACACACACGCAGACTAATAAACAAACAGATAAACAAACAGAATGAATAGATGACTAAAATGGCAATAAATGGCCAAATGAATGAACAATATGGCCAAAAGAATGGACAAGTCAATACTGTGGCAGCAGCACATTTCCCTCTCTCTGTGTCTCTCCCTCCCTCTCTCTCTCTCCTCATCCCTCTCTCTCTCCGTCTCTCTCCCAGTGCTCTGCGGTGCTGCTCATATTCCTCCTGGTCACATGTGTCAGAGCAGCTCCTCTCTGTAGGGGCTGAAGGGGAGCGAGCGCTCTCACATGAGTTCCCCTCCATTTGAAGAGTGGAGCCATCGCCAAGAAAGGGATGAGAGCCATGCAGATTCAACAGCTCAAAGGAGCCGCACGCTGACGGAGCAGGAGGGGGTGATCGTGTGCACGTTTCCCTCTCTCTCCCTCCCTCTCTCTGTCCCTCTCTCTCTCTTCCTCTCTCTCTCTCTCTCTGTCTGTCTCTCTTAAACTCTTTCTCTCCAATAAGTGCTAATAAAGGGGGAGATCCTCCACCTTCCCAGCAGTCCTCCACCCCGTGGCCTGTTCAGGTGAGAAGCGGGCCGGTGATTGAAATGCCCGTAAGCCGACATGCTCCTGTCTCTCACCCCGATGCTTGGCCAGACTGGGCCTGAGCACTTGAAATGTGTGTGTGTGTGTGTGTGTGTGTGTGTGTGCGTGGTGTGTGTGTGTGTGTGTGTGTGTGTGTGTGTGTGTGTGTGTGTGTGTGTGTGTGTGTGTGTGTGTGTGTGTGTGTGTATGGGGGGGGGTGTGGAAAAACAGACACAAGATGGAAGGGGAAAAAAGGAAGAAGCCAAACAAAGTGCTTTGATCACA
>NC_085009.1:4769035-4771535 GCF_963854185.1 Sardina pilchardus
CACACACACACACACACACACACACACACACACACACACACACACACAAAGGCCTTCTACAGCCCATATTCTGGGTCACAAATAGCTGCTTCTTCTAGCAGTACTGGTCCCATGTGGTTCTGGCCAGTTTGATGCCTTCATTTCAGACTATACTGAAAACACACATACACACACACACACACACACACACACACACACACACACACACACTGTACACACACACACATTCTCTCTCATTTTCAGTGTTCATGTCAGCAGTAGTGTGCGGCTTTCTGACCAAACTGAACACACACACACACACACACACACACACACACACCATGAAGCTGAAGCACCAATGCGTCTTGTCTAGCAGAAGGGAGAGGTGACTAATGGGACGACATGCTCTTTGTTCTAGCGGGTTGTACCCATCTGCCTCACCTCCTCTCTCTCTCTTTCTCTCTCTCCCTCTCTCTCTCCCTATCTCCCTCTCTCTCTCTCTCTCTCTCCGCACCTCTACCGAGTGAAACACTGGCAAAGTCAGAGAGCCTATTCAAACCGCAAAACGAATAAAGTACGCCCCGATACAGGCACTGCAGGATACCACCCCCCCCCCCCCCGCCCCCAACATACACTCTCCTCTCACACACACACTCACACACACACCACACCACCCTCGTGTCAGTAAATGAATGCAGTTATCTTAACAGATGCGGGACGAAAGCGTGCGGCAGCCGGTCTGTGAACGACTTGAGGGGTTGGCGCCGGGGTGACCTTGGAAGCGGCTGCGCTCGATCAACGTCGCTCAACCTCATTGGCCGCGATGTAGATGGAGTGGGGAGATTTGCGGCGGGAATAATTTCGCATCCGTCTTCCCGCGTTATAAGATTACACCATCCACTTAATGCTGCGACCTTAAGTGTTAGTGGGGCTGCTGGAGGAGCTTAGGAAGCAAAGGCCATTTGTATTTGTGTATGTGCTTGTGTGCATGTATGTGTGTGTGTGTGTGTACAGTTTGTGTGTGTGAACAGACAGTATGTGTGTGTGTGAGTGTTCAGGGACATCAGGAAAGCGCAGAGCATTTCACGTTGTTTGTCTTTTTTCCACCTAATTCATGTTCCTGCGTCCTAAATTCGCCGTTTTTGAAGATGCTCTTTTAGAGCGTTATCTGAATGTTCATTTCACGCATGGGGCACATTGGACATAGACTGGCTCTGTACCAGTCACATCAGGGTCTTCCACACAACCCCCCCCCCCACACACACACACACCCCGACCCCCTACTTTGGCTTGTCTTATTTCATATCTGAGGGATGATGCAAATTTTTAATCCAAATGTATTTTCTCTGAGGGGGTTTATACATTGACTGAGTCCAGTCATATCAGTGTATTAGTTCTGTCAGATGTCATGAACATGAATGTGTGTGTGTGTGTGCGCGGGCATTTCAGAATTTTGAGGTAAAGCTGGGGGTAGATGGGCGTGGGCGCTGCGTCCGATGGAAATGGCCACTCTGGTCCTTTTCTTCCACTGCCACCCCCCCCCCCCCCCCCACCCCACTATCATCTCCTGATAGACAGGCCTCATTCTCACCAGGAATGAATAATCCCACCCCAGCGAGAATCCAATCAGAGAAAATAAAAGAAGTTTTAACCTACTTACGGGCTTGTCGGCCCGACGTAATAGGAATATGATTTAAGGAGTAATTTGCCGTGTTTGAAATCGGCATTCATTTTAATTTTCTTTTTCCTGGCCCGCGCCTGGACTTTATGGTGCTAATTACGTCCATTACTCTGTCATTTAGCTCGGAGCTAGCGGCCGATCCCTCCGGCGCAATAGAGAATTTCCTCGTTTTGCTTAGTAATGAGGGAAAGTTGTTCCATCTCCAGGCCCCTTTACACCCGACCGGCCTGCCCCCCCCACCACCCATCTATGCTCTAATTTGCTTTTTAGATGATGCATTGGACAGGGCCAGGAGAAAAGCCGACGTGATTAAACGAGAACGAGAGCGTGAGAGAAAGTGAGAAAGAAAAGAGGGAGAGAGAGAGGGAGAGAGAGAGATAGAGAGAGTGAATGAGAGAGGGGAAAGTTGAAGGTGAGAAGAGTGTTCATGACAGCGAGAGGAAGGAGGAGGAGGAGGAGGAGGCTTAGAGACGAAGTGAAGAGAAGAGGAGGAGAAAAAAAGAGACTCTCTGAAGAAGAGCTAGAGAAACAGTTGGAGCAGAAAGAACAGGGGAAGTTTTTTTGAGAAGAAAAAAAGGACACGAGGAGAGTAAAAGAGAAGGAGAACTGTGTGAGGAAAGGACACAGAAAGTAAGAGAGAAAGAGAGAGAGAGGGAGGGGGAAAGAGAGAGAGAGAGAGAGAGAGAGAGAGAGAGAGAGAGAGAGAGAGAGAGAGAGAGAGAGAAAGGAGGATGAAGTGAGTTCTGCATATGTTCCGGGGCGATAAGCTTTGCTCATCCATATTCTTCTTAATGAGAACGTCTTGCGGAACCATCCGGGCCGTTGAGGGACCCCTTTGCC
>NC_085009.1:4773200-4785700 GCF_963854185.1 Sardina pilchardus
TCTTGTTTTCTCCTTCTGGTTCATTCCGTTCGGATCGCTGCCTCGCTTTCACTCGTGGAAGCCACTCTCAGACATCATTGTCAAGCACGACATTTAAAAAGAAACACACACACTGACACAAACACACAAAACACACACACATGCACATACACACACGCGCTGGCACTGGGTCTGTTGGTGTAGGGCTTCTGAATAGACAGTTGATTAGCTTGTGGGAGAAACGGGAAGTTGCTGTGAATAGAAAAATCTGCATCTGCTGCTGTAGGGAGGATAATAATAGAGAGAAAGAGAGAGAGAAAGAAGAAGAAAGAAAATGAGTGAATCAAGAGAGAGAGAGAGAGAGAGAGAGAGTCAGAAAGAAACAGAAAGAAAGGGAGTGAATCAAGAGAGAGAGACAGAGAAAGTCAGAAAGAAAGGGAGCAAGTCAAGAGAGAGAGAGAGGGAGAGAGAAAGAAAGAATTTTGAAAGTAAATATGAATACGTCAATGTGTCCACCAGCTCAACATAAAGTAAAGTGGCCAGACTAAACCCTTTCATACAGTAGAAGTAGCACACTCTTAACACCTTACCACTGATCTACTGACTCCGTGCTCAGTCCCATGTCCAGTGTGTAAATGTGTAATGTGTGCTGCTGTCTGCGCTTCTTCGGCACGTCAGCCGTGAAGAACGAGGCTCTCTGACCAGGCCGTGTGTGTGTCTTTATGACCCCTTCATCACACCTGTAAATATGACACACACACGCGCGTGACAGCAGCATCCCACCTCTTTATGGCTCACGCTCTCGTGGGTTATAAAAGTAAATATATATGGATATCTGTATGTGTGTGTGTGTGTGTGTGTGTGTGTGTGTGTGTGTGTGTGTGTGTGTGTATGTGTGTGTGTGTGAGAGAGAGAGATAATGTGTGTGTGTGTGTATGTTTGTTTGTTTGTGTGTGTGTGTGTGTGTGTGTGTGTGTGTGTGTGTGTGTGATGTGAAAGAGAAAGAAAGAGAGAGAAAAAGGAGAGCAGGACTATGCCTTGGGAGCCTCTGTATCTGTTTGTGTGTGTGTGTGTCTGTGTGGAGTGTGTGTGTGTAGAGTGTGTGTGTGTTGACCAGTCCAACAAAAGGAGGCGAGTGTGAAATGTGGCAGTGGCGGTGGAGCCAGTGGGCCTGCAGCCTGGCGCTCCCCTGGTCCTTTAGCGCTCCTCGGCCGCTGGCGCCCGCTGGTGGCTGGGCACTGGGCATGGGCCATGTGACTGGCACCCTGGTGAGAGCAAAGCCCAGACGTGTCCTGCAGCGCTCACACAGATGTTGAACCCGTAAACAAGGGGCCATCTCATGCCTGGCACCAGACACACAGCAGGGGCAGGCTGTGTGTGTGTGTGTGTGTGTGTGTGTGTGAGGTGGTGGGAGAGGTGGGGGGGGGGGGGGGGGGGGGGGGGTTGGATGAACATGGCACCCTGGTCTGCAATCATGATGCCATGAGGGAAGAGAGAGAGAGAGAGAGAGAGAGAGAGAGAGAGAGAGGGAGAGAGAGAGAGTGAGAGTGAGCAAGTAAGGGGTGTAAAGTGTGTTGGCACCTTGGCATCCCCGGGGCGCCGACAGGGAAGCTCCACCAAAGCCAACGTTGGCAGGCGAGCAGACAGGCAGCGCTGGGGCGAGAAGTTTAGAGGGCAAGCTGTGAAGAGCAGGGGATGTGCTGTGTCCTTGTGGGCCATTTACACTTGTTACAGCTCCAACACAACATACAGTACTGCATGTTCTTTGAGATATAGAAACTCCCACCTACCCACCCACCCACTCACCATATGGACATGTGCTAACCCTTTGACTTGCTAGCAGTGCTTTTCAAACAAAGCTATGGAACACAGAGCAATTCTTCCCATCATATATGGTAATCGCTCACATACCTTTATCATGATCTTGACAGTCCTTCAGCAGTATAGACCTCTGCCCATCACAATTCAATACAGTTGTTTACCGTCTATAAAAGAAAGACATAAACAACTTATTACAACTTGCAATCACAAGCAGTAAAAGCTTTTTGAATGCTCCCAGAATGGGGAAACGGTAATAATGTTTACAGGGCACATTAGGGTGTTGATGGGCAGTGGTGTGGCCAAGGCTGTTGTAGGGAGAGCTCTCTCCATTGGCGCGGGTGGGTGGTGGTGCCTGGTGGAGAGGGCTTAACAAATGAGCGGGGGCACTTTTGCCAGCCTCGTGTCGGCATGAAAAGAAAATGGATGGCCGCGGAGAGACACCACTCTGTCCTGGTTGGCCCTGTAGGAAAGCGAGCCTCTCGACTGCCAAGAGCCACTTCCGAAGCTGTTGCTTTTTTGACTCCCTTTAGAAAAGCTAGCGGCCGGGTAGAGATTTAGCCTAGCAGGAATAGAAGAAGACAGGCCAGTTTCCGCTCTCGAACCTCCATTTTGTTTTTTCAAAATGAGACGGAGGAAAAATGGAGTTAATTGGTTGTCTGCACTGGCTTCTCTTCATGGCTTCATTCTATCCTGTCTCGATGTCTCTGCTCGCTCGTGGTAGCACATTAATTTGACAGGATTCGGTTTCGAGTAGTGAGGCTCGCGTTCCACCTCTCAGTGAGTAAGTAACTTCCTTCAAGTGAACTCGTGTGTGCTCGTTTCTAGACACGGTGAAGCTTCATGCCATTAAGTCAAATGACCATTAGTTTGAATTATTCCGGACACACACTGCCATAGACCATTCCTACATGCCGTAGTATGTATGTGTGTGTGTGTGTGTGTGTGTGTGTGTGTGTGTGTCTGTCTGTGTATGTAGATGTGTGGTGGTGCGCTGGCTGTTTGTGGAAGAGTGTTGAGTGTGAGAGCTGAGTTTAATTGTGTGTGTGAGTGTGATGGGGTGTGCGTCCAGCTCAGTGTGAGGACTGGAGCGTGGCGCGCTGATGAAGAAAAGGGCAGCTTTACGGGGGCCCGCGCTGCGCTCGCCGCTGATTTACGCCCGTCGTGTTTGATACCTGATCCCTTTGTTGGAATTGCTGCGGCTCCCGCGCGCGCTGAACCATTAAATCCCAGCCACCCCAGCGCTACCGCTAACCGCCCGCCCGCCCTCCCTTCCTCCCTCCCTCTCGCCGTAAAATGAAAAAGTGCTAAATGAAAGAGGAGAGGAATTCCCGAGGCAGCAAGGTGCATCGCTGGGTACGTACCTCCTGTCTTTCTCTCTCTCTCGTGCCCACACACTCACACACACACACACACACACACATTCTCTCTCTCTTCCTCTCTCTCTCTCTCTCTCTTCCTCTCTTCCTATCCCCCCTTGTGTCTCTCCTGCTCTTCTCCGTCTCCAAACTCCATGATTAATGAACGGCTTCATCAGCCACTCACGCGTGAGCTCGATTCCAAATCTGCCCCTGCCCCCTGTTAAAAGACCCCCCCCCCCCCCCCACACACACACAGACACACACACTCCCCCCTGTGCTCTGTGAATGAGCTGAGTTAGTCACTAACCTCCTGGCCTCCTCCTGCTACTTCCTCTACACTGCCAGACACAGTCCCTTCATCTTCCCTGAGTCCAAATGATGTCATTATTAATTTGACGTTATGTTGGCTCTTTCTTTCTCTAACGTGCAACAGCTTGACCTGGGATTAGCATAATTCAATTCAGAACGGGTGTGGCACGACCGCTTTAGCATAATGATCAGCTCCTCTAATGTGCGTGTTATATGATAAAAAAAAAAACTGGGCAAAGGCTTTTTTGTCACTTTTAATCAGCCATGTGTTGGCATTGTAACGTCCTCAGAATGTTTCTGAGGTGTTTGTGACATGTTAGCATGTCAATGCTAAATAAGGCCGAGTGGATATCTCTTAGGCTGCACTTTGGCTGCCTGAGAGTGGAATGGCTGTCTTTGTGTCTGCCCATCCATGTGTGGAATGTGGAAGTGTGTTGCATGGCGTCGCTGGGTTGAAGAGGGAAACCACATCTAACTACTTAACATGTCTGCCAAAACATTACAGACATCAAAACAGCACAGGTGCCACTGATAAAGGGCTCACAGCCGTGCCAACCCATGCCATTTTTTTTTAAATTTATTAATACAGTTGGTGCAGCGACAGCTTTTTAGACTTCATTATAAACTAGTATAACAGGCATGTTTACTGCTTCTCGGCCTTATCATATTCCAGGAAAATGTGTATGAGGATGATACACATGAGTCTAATAATAAATTGTGTTTATTTAAGATATGCATTCTGAAAGGTTTGTCAAAGAACAACAAAGGGACATCTTACAAACTGCAGCTTTTAGGCCGTGAAGAAACATGGCCCTTTTCCCCCTCATAACGCGGCGCTGGCAGCGTCGGCTTTCTGTCACCCTGCATTAATTTGACACCTGAACGAGACGAGGAGGGATGAGGGGCGCCCGGCGCTCCAGGAGCATAAGCTGGCCAATGAGTCGTAAGAAAAGCAGGACGCCGCCGCCGCCGTCAAAACCAGCCGCTTTCCCTTTCGCCTGACCCTTCCAGGACCTTTCCGGGCGAGAGAACAGCAACGGCAACACGGCGCGACCAGGACACCACGGACCCCGACATGTACAGAGAGGAGAGATGGAGAGAGAGACAGAGAGAGAGGGAGAGAGAGAGAGAGAGTGAGAGAGAGAAAGAGTGAGAAAATGATAGAGGAGTGCGGCAAATGAGGGAGGAGAGAGCTGAGTGGGAGAGAGCACACGGCATTGCATGTTGCACGGATTGAAAAAAAGGAGAGCGAGAGAGAGAGAGAGAAAGAAAAACAAAAGGAGAGGGGGAAGTAAGAGGTGGAGAAAGAGATGGAGACACAGGAAGAGAGAGAAAGAGGGAGGGAGAGAGAGAGAGAGAGAGCGGGTGGAATGAAATCACGCAAATTGCAGGGTAGCGGCTCCTCCAGACGCGTGGCGAAGCGTCGGTCGTGATCCCCACTCCGGCAATTAAGCGACGAGAGGCGAGCGATTTCCTTTGAGTGCAGTGTTTAGCTAAACCAGCTGATCGTTACGCATGTTTGTCTCAGGGCGACAGTTAAATGGCAGGTTATGATGCAGGGGGACCGCGAGAGTCTATCAGTGCAGTGTGTGTGAATCTGGACAAAAGGCACTGGTCTGTAACTGCATTAAAGTGAGCTGATCGAGACGTTTTGTGGCGTAGAGGGGGGGTATGTTCTCTGATTTGAAGGGCACTCCAATGAACAGATCAAGACGTCCAAAATGGCAGCGATAAGAGGGAGAGAGTAGGGAGGAGGAGGAAGTCGGAATAGAGAGAGAGAGGAAGGGGAGAAAAAGGTGTTGCATGCACACCTCTGGGGTTTGTGGTGGAACGCAAACACATGAAATGTGAATGAGTACCACACACACACACACACAAGCACACAAGCGTAAGCGCACAGACACACACACAGACACAGACACACACACACACACACACACACACACACACACACACACACACACACACACACACACACACACACACACACACTCGCGTACGAAGTTCAGCTCTGTTTGTGTCGAGAGCCAGGAGCCGTGATGTGACGCGCCAAGCACAGCAAGCGCTGCACTGAGTGCTTGAAAAGCTACTTTGAAGCACAGCCGGGGAGACAAAAGACTGTACGACTGTCCTTCTCCTCCTCCTCCTCCTCCTCCTCCGGTGTCTCTCCTCCCAACAAGGAAAAAAGAATAGGGAAAAAAGCCCAGGTAGGTCTAAACAATGACGGCGTGTCCTTGAGTAATAAATATGTAATACCTGGAGGTGCAGCCAGGAGACAAGGCTCTGTTTGATTGGCTTTGGGCATAAATCATTCATCGCGCCTTCCATCAATAATTAATATTCTCCCAAAGCTGTAGTCCTCTATGTAAATAATGTCATACGTACGAAGGTTACGATTGTAAAAGCTGCACTGGCAGCACTTTCCGAACTTTTGATTGTGCGCTCACGGCGCGACATTTCCTGTCCTCTTCCTTTATTCTCCCCATCCCCTTCTCCTCCTCCTCCTCCTCTCTCTCTCTCTCTCTCTCTCTCATCCCTCTCCACCTCCCCCCATCTCTCAAGGGCTTATGTTTTTTTAAACAGGTCTTTAACGTGTATGCTTGATCAGGTTTGGATTATGAACGAGTGGGCCTGTGCCGATTGTGCAGCTCGGAGCGCTCCTGTTGTGCTTAATGCCAGCTTCTACCTTTCATTTGCACTTCCATGTTATTCTTTTTCTACCCCCCACCCTGCCCACCACCACCCCGCTACCTACCCCCCCACCCCACCCAACTGCCTCCCCACTGGGCTTGCCGGCTCCTACGGAGGATGATGAATCTGGTTAGTTCTCACAATGGCACCCGGCACAATGGCCTCGGACATCGCTACAAGCCAATTTCTTTCACAAAAGCTCGCGGTCAGCAAAACTTCCCACGGAATTAATCTTTTCAGGCCCGCCGAAGACAAGCGGCCCCCGCTCGCCCGCACATTTGTACAGCGGCGCCCCTCGCCGCGCAGAAAAGGGCTTGAATTCAAATTGGAGCCGGCGCGCATAATGGGGGTGTTTACAAAAGGAGCCACGCAGGCATAACAGCCTCACAGACGACAGGACACCTGTTTCTCAACAAGGACGCACACGGGGGGGGGGGGGGACGAGGGAGCGGCGACAAATAAGGAGCGCTTCTGCCGCACGATCTGGTGCGTGTGTGTGTGTGTGTGTGTGTGTGGGTGGGTGTGTATGTAGTTAGGTTAATGGCCACTTATTTCTGTGGTTAGGGACTGTTGGGTTGATGGACATGGTAATGACAAGCAATGGCCAATCAATCATGGGTCATTACGAACACTAACCTTTGCAAAGCATTTTTCAAGCAACCATATGTCCTTACACACCCTGTGTGCGTGTATCTCTCTCTCTCTGTGTGTGTGTGTGTGTGTGTGTGTGTTCCACTAAGACTAAGCAAAAGAAAGAGCCGCAACACCAGACACGTGTGAGAGTTCTTCGGGTGAATTTTCGGCTGAAGCGGCGTCACATTCCAAAGGGCTGTCATCTTTTAAAAAACAGGGAAAAAAGCAGCATAAAGCACCTTGCACAGATGAATCTTTTAAAGTTTGTTTTTCGCGCATCAGTGATGCGTCGGAGCTGCCGGGACTTGTGCGACTGGAAAGGGGGAACTCTACTTTCACTTTTTGGCTTTTTGTTTTTTCTCAGCTGTCTTTTGCTGAATGTGCACATCTCCTCTCCTCTCTCTCTCCTCTCTCCTCTCTTTGCTTTTTCAGCCTCTGTGCTGCGCCGCGAGCTGCTCCTAAAAAAAGGCCGCTCTGCTTCGCCCGGCCGCTGCCAAGTCAGGCTTCCTGGGAATTTGTGCTCCACTTCGGGCTACTTCCTGTTTCGAGGTGACGCCTCACTCCCCCTAAGCTCAGCAAAGGACTAGCGGTGACCTTTCAACCCCTTCCAAGTTTCACGTCTATTCCTTTAACTTCCTTTCTTTAAACTTTAATCTTCTTTAATCTCCATTTTTTTCTACCTCGCTTGCAAGGTCTCCAAGGTAGAAACCCAGAACATTTCACCAATAAAAACCCCTCAAGACCGAAAAAAAAAAAACATCCATCCATTTTTCCTCTCTTGGCAACTTTTCTGGCCTGCATGTTATGTCATTATTTCTTAATGTGCTTTGGCTTTCCAGGGCGTGAAGCTCAGGCACACGGTGAACTGCACAAGGCGGTGTTTCTCTCCGGCGTGTTAGTCGGGGGGCCCGCGGTGAGCGGCTATCACGTACCGCAGCGAACGCGCCTCTCGCTCAGGGCAGGGGAGTGGACAAGCCTCTGTGGGTCTACAGACATGCTGCAGTGTGAGATGGCTTGATGCAGCTGGTGTGTGTGTGTGTGTGTGTGTGTGTTTGTGTGTGTGTGTGGGGTTGCAGTGGTCTTCTGCGGGAGTAGCTTTGTCATGTTAATGTGGGGGTGTGTGGCGGCCCTACAAATAGGATTTACTGTACAGGGTCCCCGGCCCACGGAATGAAATTGCAGCCTCATAAAATGTACTTTTAAAGAAATTGGAGCATGAGGGAAGGAAGGCAGAGAGCGAGAGAGGGAGGGAGAGAGAGAGAGAGAGAGGGAGAGAGAGATAGAGGGAGAGAGGGAGGGGGGAAATGCGGTGCGCCGTAAATTAAACTTCCTGTCGAGCAGGGGATGAGATGGAGGGAGGAAGAATGGGAATGAGTGAGTCAGAGTCAGAGAGAGGGAGAGAGAGAGAAGGAGAGAGAGAGAGAGAGAGAGAGAGAGAGAGAGAGAGAAGAATATGAGGGCGGCTGTTGGAGGCAGATGCCGCAGGAAGGGAGCATTGTATCTCCTGTGATGGAAAACCATTCACTTATGTCTGGTATATGAGATTGTAATGGTGTCTGTGTAAAAGTCTCTGTGTGTGTGTGTGTGTGTGTGTGTGTTTGTGTGTGTGCGAGAGAGAGTGTGTTTATACTGTATTTGCACAAGTGTGTGTGTGTGTGTGTGTGTGTGTGTGTTTGTGTGTTTGTATGTGTGTGTGTTTGTATGTGTGTATGTTTGCCTGCAAATCTATGTTGGTGTGTGTGCATCCCAAGCCAAAATGCATTGTTGACAAATAGCCCTGTTTGCCAACAACGTTTGATTTGCCGATGCTGATCATTGCTTACACAATCATAATACGATCTTCACAGGCAAACAACATGACCGCAAACAACGAGCCTGAATCCAGGATAAATATAATCAACAACAACAACAACAATGCTTTCTTATCCCACCTGAGGGTACTATGTTCTACCATGCAGTCTACAAAGGCACTGCAATTTACTAATGGTACTGTGCTAAACCACATACAGTTGACCTCATAACATAACATATTAAGCAATATGGCAGGAGTAGGGCTGCTAAAGGGTTTACCCATGGCTGTGGTTTGGCCTTAGGCACAAGGCCGGAAGCCATGTTAAGTGAGAGACTATATGTGTGCCATAATTTGGACCCGCTTCTTCTCATGTTACACGTTCATTCACTCAACTCCATTTACTCAGTTTTCTCACTCAATAACTATCGAATGGGATCCTGATGAAATCGCTGCTCTCCGGCTTTGAATGAATGGAATATTTACGTCAGACAATTCAATTGGAAATGCAGAGCGATAGGGAGTCAGAGGCGGCATATGCTGAGATAATGCCACTCATGGAACTGTCTCTTGTCCGATGAGATATGACTGAACACTTCAACTGGACCTAATTGTTACATATACACTGTGATATACGATACTGGTGTTTCGGTATATGCAGATTATCAACAGGTATTGGCAGCATGCTATTTAATATGCAATGAATTTGCAAATACCCATTTATACTGTACACTTGCCGTGGTTATTCAATTTAACACATAGATTTTAACACATGGATCTACCTTGTGTGCTGGTGTCAGCAGCAGCTAACATCTGGTGAAGATCCATATCAGCATCACTCAGTGTTTATATTTGTGGACAAGAGAAACAAACCAAAATGTGGAGCAAATATTCTACAGGTATAGCCTGCAGCATGACACCCATCCCCCTTTTCGCACCTGTACACACACACACCCACACACACACACACACACACACACACACACACACACACATTCACACATTCACACACACAAATGCACACATCTCCTCTCGGTGAGCCAAAGCCTATTTGCGGCATGGCACTGAGCTCGGGGAGCTGCGCTGGAATACGAAGTTGATTTAGAGCCGAAATCTCAACCCCCTCCTCCCTCCCTCCCTCCCTCCCCGCCACCATCCAGCGCCATACTGTTGCAGGGGCTATTCAGGGCCAATTCAACACACATCACATTCTTCCAGCCTACAAGACCTACCCCACCCCCCATCCCCCCGCTGCCTCTTAGCATCCCTCAGCAGCCCCACACCTACTGCTGTTAACCCCTCCTCTCCCATTACGGCCCATTTAAAAGCCCTGGCCATCTTGCCTTTATTACAGAGCCACTTAATGTCCATCTCACACAACCCCACCACCACCATCTCCACCTCCACCATCACCTCCACCCGTCCCACAGTGTGGTGAGTGCTGTGAAGGGGTCTCCTCCGCTGTGTCCACAGGCACATTTCACACCATCACTGGACTCCCGCCAAGGCCCCAGGAGACTATTTACCAGCTTAGGCTCAGCCCCCCCCCCCCCACACACACACAGGAGGGGTGGAGGGGAAGAGTGTGGCGGTCAGGGCTGTTATGTGCTTAGAGGAAGTACTGGAGGTGCTGGTGGTGGTGGTGCTGGTGGTGCTGGTACTAATGTGGAATGGAGTGGAGCTGAATGGGTGCCACTGCTGGGATTGGAATCACCACTTTGGAATGTTAACGGGTTCCAATAGACACACACACTCTCTCTCTCACACACACACACACACACACTCTCTCTCTCACACTCACACACTTCACCCTCTGAGACTTTGATTCTCGCCGTAGCTTTGAGGATCAAACCCACAAGGAGGCTGATTTATGCGGCTCAACAGTGCGTCAACGCTCTCGCACACTTTTTCCGCGCAAAAAAAAGTTTCCTGTCAACGTCCGCCAAGAAACGCTGCCACATGCAGCCCATTATCTCAACGCGCTCCGCAAAAACACCCCGCTGTCGCCCCAAAACCCAAGCGTCAACACCTGCACCCACCTTTCATTGTAATCTGCAAAGAGCCAAATCAAAGGCGTCTGCTGTTGTCACTCCATTCCAGAGAGCCCAACTGTAAAGACTTCGCCTCGTTTGTTTGTGATGGATTTTTTTCTCTCTCGTTTCCTCACATGTTTGTTTACATTGCGCCTGACCCAAAAAATAATCGAACGTTGAACAAATTGTCACAAACAAATTGTCGTAAACAAGTTGCCACCGTGCCCTTGGCGTCGCTAGGCCTGTGGAGCTCGGGGTGCGCTCACCATCTCCAGGGTGCTTTGTGACGGCGGCTATAAAGATTTAGTCCCAAAGCAGCAGGGGGTTGGTGCACTGTACAGTGTACACAGACAAGCAGTATGACAAATGTTCCAACAACTCCCGTTGAAGTGGGATCCCAAATATAAACTGCACTGTCACTGACTGGATGGCGGTGGTGGTGATAGGGTGGAGGTGGGGGTGGGGTTTTGGGTGGACGACACCTGCCATTGTCGTCACCGCCGTGATGGACGGACACAAAAAGCTGACAAGGTCGACACCGGAGGGGAATGATGACAGGCTCTCTTTTTTTCCCGGTCCCTTCTTTCTTCATCCTCCTTCTTCTTTTTTTTCCCCCCTGAAGGATCTGGAATCTCCTGAGGAGAATCCGAATCTGCCGAAGCACGAAGGGCAATCTCTGATGATGGCGCGACTTCAGAGGGACTGGAGACGTGCACAAAAGATCCTCCGTCAACTAACCCCCCCACCCCCACCCCCACCTCTCGGCTCATTCTGAAGTAGCGGAGCAGAAGGAGTAGAAGTATGACAAGGTAGGGGGGGGGGGGGACGGGGACGAGACTGTTCAGAGAAAGGACACTTTTTGAAGATGAGAACTTCAGATATAGTTTCAAAGTCCCCCCCCCACCCCCCCGTCACCACAAAATCACCAACCCCACTCACCCCCTTTCCCCTTAAGTTTTGAAATCCTGTCACAGTTGATGTGCTGACTGAGGCCTTGCGCTGCATTTCTCTCTCTCTCTCTCTCTCTCTCTCTCTCTCCATCTCTCTCTCTCTCTCCCTCTCTCACTCACTCTGTCTCTGTCGTTTTCTTTAAGTCCATGCCACACTGCTAAAGTCAGCAGAGCTTTCTAACAAGCCATTTCTCTCTCGTTCTCTCTCTCCTCACTCGTTCGCCGTCTTCGGTCCCTGCTCTGTGGAACTGTCGAAGAGGCTCTTTGTCACTTTGCTCTCTCCGCGGCCCTCCGCTCAATCAATTTGCTCGTTCTTATTCCCTACCAATCTTCGCTCTTGGAAAAGTACTTCAGCAAACTTCCTCTCTCTCTCCCTCTCCCTCTCTCTCTCTCTCTCTCTCCCTCTCTCTCCCCCTCTCTCTCCTTGGTTGCTCACTGTCTGCATTGTCTCTCACCTTCTCCAAGGCTTTCCTTTTCTTCTGTCACTCTCTCTCAGGCCCTACTCTTTCATCCACTTTCATCCGAGTCTTCTCCTCTGCTCCTATGTCACTTCCTTCTTTAATCCCCCCTTTCCTCTCTTTCTCCTTTACTGACTTCACTTCACCATTGCTGCGGTACTTTCTTTTTCACATTGACTTCTCTCTTTCCCTCTCTCTCTCTCTCTCTCTCTCTCTCTCTCTTTGTGTGTTAGTGTGTCTGTTTCTCCTTTACTCACTTTACTCCATCATACTGCGTTTTGGCACTTTTCTCCTTTTACAATTACCCCATGTCTTTTCTTTCACCCACTCTCTCTCTCTCTCTCTCTCCCTCTCTCTCCTGCTCTCTCTCTCTCTTGCTATTTCATGCATCATTTCCCTGTTTAATTGCAGCTGGCTGGGAAAGTGCTATGCAGTCGCTGGTAGTTTGCTGCCTTCCTCCCTGTCTCCTGAAGCCAGCG
>NC_085009.1:4790700-4800700 GCF_963854185.1 Sardina pilchardus
TTATTTAATCCACTCACATGGCGGAGGCCTGGGGAGGTGCCATCGGTCATCCTGCGGCCACTCACACCAGGAGTATTAGATCTGCACCCCCATGGCACAGCTCCACACGCGTGCTCCATATGTGTACGCTGGCACCATAACCAGCGAGTGCACTCCTAGTGCATAACTAGTACACTACTGTTTGGACGTGTTTCTTAGAAGTCAGACTCATGATCTCGATGTTCCACCCTAATCTAATGAATAGCTAACTGGCGGAGGCACTACCTGTGTATCTCGATTTGAAAAAGTGTTGCTGATTGACACGTTCTACCATCCAGCATGGGCGAGAGGGAGAAAATCACATCTTGAAAAAGATAAAGTTTGCTCTGGAAAGAAATGGACCCTGACAATTTCTCTGCCTTTGGCAAGATAATCAAGCAACCTTACTCGCATCATCACTTTTGAGTTTAAGAGAAACCTGACACCTAAGGTAGGCCAAACTTACTTTAACCATAAAATTACAGTGACACCCCCCCCCCCCCCCCCCACCCTCCCGACCCTCCTCGATTGCGGAACGTTCTTCTCCATAACTGCCTCGCGCACTGTGGCCATTTATCAGCTTTTATCGCCCCGCATTCAGCGGGATCATAACGCGGCCCGTAAACAAGATTTGGGTGCGCGCCGCTCGGCTCGCATGTTTTATTCCAGCCGGCGTTTTTAACGCGAGCAGGTGACGGAGCATCTGACGGACGATAATGGCCGACACACGCAAGAGCGCTCCGGTGGCGGCCTCGATTGCGTCGTCGCGTGTGCGGAAAAGGGGGCCACTCGTGGGGATTACGAGGCCCACGTCCATCTGGTGGAGCTGGGGCCTCGCGAACTCCCCCGGATGGGCGGCAGTTTTTCTTCTCTGTTTTTTTTTTGGTGTGTGTATTTTTTTTTTCAGAGCCGCACGCTTATTCAGCATAACGCACCGCGGGCCACTTCCCACTCAGCACCTGGCTCCCCCCATGTCTCTGGGAGGTAATGAATTTTTATTACTTGTGTCAGGGTGGAGGGGGGGGGGTTTGGAGGGCGGCGGTGGTTGGGTGAGAGCGTTGGTATGCAAATTGACCTCTTTTTTTGGTCCTCTTTTTCTTGGGGGTTTCTTTTGCTCACCTCACAGTGCTGAGGGAAAAAAAAGCTGAGAGTCACATTATCGATTCCCTCTCCGTTTTTTTTTTCTTCCGCGTTGCGGACTTGGCCGAGAAAAGTCGTCCCTCTCGGGTTGCTGTATCTCGAGCGAAGAGAACTCCAGAGGAACCGGAGGAGCCCTGTTAGTGCCCCCCGCAGGCACCTCTCCTCCTCCCTTTGTCTCCCCTCGCCTCCCTCAGCCTTCTGGGGCTCTCTGTGAACATGCAACGCACTCTTAAGGGTAGTGGATCAGCATATAAGTGACTGCTCAAAAATAATGAGCGCCCAGTTGTCTGGTACTGTAGGTAAGCTATGCCCTGGGGCCTAGACTGTGTGTGTCAGGGCAAAATGGCCACTGTGTGGAGTTAGCCGTGGGCATGTTTGTCTACATAACCTGGCCTTGTATGCTATGGATTCAGCAATGCTGAGGGGACATTGTGTTTGTGAAGTGCTGCTGAATAAAGCATGTGTTTACAAACTGGTGCCATGGTAACAACTCTTCTGCGATGGTAACAGCTGGACCTTGGCAACGTTACAACAAAGACGCATGTAAGAAGGACTGGAGGAAGAAGCCTTGTTTAAAAGAAGTTGCGTTATTCAATATTGTTTGTTCAAAATCAATAATCATTTGCGCACCAAATGCGAGGAGCTCAGAGATTGTCTCGGTGACAACTGTTGCAGCCAGAAAGGGGCTAAAAGGCTTACAGTTGGGCTTCACCAGATGCACAACTGAATCGGTCTGCTCACTGGGCGTATGGTGCAATTAGCTCCCACTGTAATCTATGGAACTGATAACACCAGATGTGGTGGCGACGCGCACATTCCAAAAAATACGATTATTCTTCTAAAATGATTTTTACGCTCCATGAACGGAAAGCTTCAGTTGTGCTAGCATGCAGCCCAGCTGTTCATTGTCATTGTTCGTTGTTGTTGAAATGGATGACACTGTCTATTGGTGACTTATATCATCAGTGGCTCAAGATCCACAGGATACACCTAAAAAGTCACGCCCGCACCAGAACGGCTTGCTTTTGTGGGAAATATACAAGAATAATACGAGGCTATTACTGGAGAATGATACGTTGTGCAAACTCTGTAAGGTGATTTCCATGATCAACAGCCACTAAAACCAACCTATGACGTGCAATGGGAAGATTCTAGTTTCCTGCCTGCTCTCCAGGTGTCCATTATCTGTTTCATATGAGCATTGTCCTCTAGGCTCTCTGCTGTGTGTGCTATGGTTTTACTCTAGAGTCAAACACCAGGCTCCACTAGCACCCACATGCTGCATGGTGAGACTAGTGCCAACGGCTGGCAGAGTTCCAGACCCGGTTCAGTGTGTGTGTGTGTGTGTGTGTGTGTGTGTGTGTGTGTGTGTGTGTGTGTGTGTGTGTGTGTGTGTGTGTGTGTGTGTGTGTGTGTGTGTGTGTGTGCGTGCGTGCGTGCGTGCGTGCGTGCGTGCGTGCGTGTGTGTGTGTCCAACACATGGAAATTGCACCCCTGCTGTGTCCAAATCTTGGTGCGTCCGGATGGATGGTGTTTGCTCAACAAGCAGCAACAGCTAACGACTAGTTCAAGGATCTGCCTACCCATTGATGAGGCCTGATGAGCGTGTTTGCACAAACAGCACGGAAGGGGTTGGTGCCGTCCTGACACACATGCCCTCATGAATAAAGACACACACACACACACACACACACACACACACAAATACACAGAAACGCAGTTGACTTTTAGGTGTGGGTTTCAGCTTGATTGTGTTTGTGCAAGTGACACACATCTACTCATGAATAAGGACAGACACACACACACACACACACACACACACAGCTTGATTATACCCCCTACCCTTCACCAGTTGCTGTTGAAGGCCTAAGCCAGAGATTGTGTAGTTGAGGCCCAAGCGGTCACCTTGTGCCCTCCTATTGTCAGAAGATGAGTCTGAGGACTTTCTGAGGCCTCTTCTTTCTTTTTCTTGTTATAACTCCACTTCCACTCTTGCCATTTCAAACAAAAAAAAGAAAAAATGGAATGTTTGGCACTGAACACTTGGTTCCATTACCGGACAAGTAAAGGACGAGAGGAGGAACATCGAGATGTGAAATGGAATTTCAGTGGGGTGAAATGAACGACAGGATCCAAGACACAGACAGGGGTAAGAGGACATGAGCAAGAGAGTGAGACAGAGGGAGAGAGAGAGAGAGAGAGAGAGAATACAAGGATGAAGGAAAAGGAAGAAAAATTGGACCTATGTCAGAGAATGAGAGAGAGATAGAGAGAAAAAGAGAGAGAGAGATAGAGAGAGCTGGAGGGACAGAACGAGCAGCTGCCAGCGAGCCCGCGTCACCATCGATAAAAATCTCTCGGTCCGAAGGTCAACCAGGGGCAGCTTTGTTCCATCGCTGAGCTGGATGAGAAAAGCGGCGCGGTGGGGAAAAAAAAAACACTCATGGAATCGCCCTCGTCTACTGCTGGGTCAAAATCTTTCATTTCATTTATCCATTTGGTTCTTGGAGATGGTTAAATTCCTATCATCCAAAGACACAAAGACAAAATCTCTGACAGAATTGCCTGATACAGCTGATGGTTTCCAGCCCAGAAGCCCTTCAAACAACGTGACGGAATAGACCAGATTATTTGATCAATACTTAATGCAGTATGCCACAATTACTTACTGTACCAGCAGCATGCACCAGCAGCCACAGCATACATCTTATCATCTTTCTTTTACAAAATATGAGGCCTGTGTAGATACACAGACCACATATGACGACTACAGTATGATACTGAATAGGCACAACAATAGACTGCCACACTGCCCTACAAAGCCAAAGAACAGTATCTGCGAAAATTCCAGAGAAAAACAGCTTTATTGTTTGTCTTTCACACTGAATTTAGCAGATACTGTAAAATTAAAACTTTCACAAAAAAATGCAGTTACTGCTCTTTGGCTTTGTAGGGTACAGTTGTAAGAAATAATAGAGAGTAGCTACAGTATCATAGAGACAGCAGCTGAAGCATTCATAAGACAATCTACAGTAACAGCAGCAGACCACCAGCACTGTGATGCTGTAGTCCACAGCAGGGCCGAACGTGACTGCTGTACAGTCCTCCAGTGATGATCAGTCAAATGCTTCTCCAGTGACTGACTCATCACCTGCTTCATCATACACTCTGTAATTACAGTAGGTGACGAAATCACGGCTGTCACCACAACTCCTTTGTTTTCAAATAAGAGCGGTTACGTTATATTACCAACCACAAAAGATCAAGCCACTGGAGAGGAATACAAGCCTTATGTTCACTACTTTTCAGACAGTCTGAAGTTTCGGCTGCTGAAAATTCTAACTGAAGATGAAAGATAGTTAGGATATCATTGAACAGAGTGCTGTTTGATTCATTTGGATCCCCTTTCCCCCCCCCGTTACGCTACCAACACGACTTATATTTCTGCGCCGGGGAACAAATTTCTGCCTTGATGCTCTGTTTAATAAACTCTGAGCCAGAGAATACGTGTAATTAATATAATTCACCTCATTTAATATCAGGTGTCTCTCATAATGAATGCTTGTGTTTGAAGGGGTACTTCATTAGTAGAAGTGAGTCCACCATTTGCAGCGCTTTGATGTGACTTCACACGGCGGGGGCCGGACAGGGACAGCTAATGAAGTCTTGCAAACGATCGCCGAGTTTGCCAAATGTCAGCCCTCGCTTTGACCGCGGACCCCGTCCACCCCTTTGATGTGGTGATCGCAGCCAAAAGAAAGTTCTGCTCCCCCAACGCCGAGCGACTTGCGGGAGGCCATGTAGTTATTATCGGCGACAACGGCTAAACTTTCAGCGGTGGCGTTGTGCGAACACACACACACACACACACACACACACACACACACACACACACACACACGCCCAGAAGCGCTGTGTCCTTGTGCAGTGCCGGACACGTCAGCAGTCTTTTAATGCATCCGCTTACTCTAGTTGTTTTGGTTAGAGTGGCTCTTCGCTTTTCATTGGCTACATTCTATTCCTCTTTGACATGTAGACGTGTCTCCTTAAAAATATGTGTTGTTTTGGAATCAAGAGCCACGGCCTCTCCCATTCTTGTGTGTGTGTGTGTGTGTGTGTGTGTGTGTAGTGTACTGTATGTGTGTGTGTGTGTGTGTGTGTGTATGTATGTGTGTGTGTGTGTGTGTGTATGTGTGTGTGTGTACAGTATATATGTGCGTGTGTGTGTTTGTGTGTGTGTCTGTGTGTGTATGTCTGTGTGTGTATATGTGTGTATATCTGTGTGTGTCTGTGATGTGTTTACATGTTTGTGTGTGACAGCCACTTTGTGCTGGGTGCGAAGCGTTGACGGAGCCTTTTGGAACTCAAGAGAGATACCCGGTGACTGCGCATCTTTGTCGGCGCACAGCGAGCGCCATTACCTGCCTCGGATGGCTTCCCGGGCTAATTGTGTCCTACAAAGGGATGCCGCGGCGCACTCCAAAGGCAGCGATAGCAGCAAAAAAGACACAGGTAGGGCTCCTGCGCGCCTATGCTAATTGCGCTCCCTGTGAGCGCATCTTTCCTTTAGACGCCGCGGATTCTAATTAATTTTCGGGGCCCTCACACTTTGATGTCTCTAATTGCTCATAGCTTCCTGGCTTCATTAGTCGGGAGGCTTTCTCCATGGACGCAAAGGCAAGTCCCCGGTCGCTGTGAGCACACTTTTTTTGTCTTGTCTTGTCTTACCCCCCTTCCCCACCCCCCTTGTGCTACCTGTGTATTTTTAGGCATGGTATTAATAGACACTAGGCTAGCACTAAGCTTGCTGAGTGTTACCTTTCAAACTTTGTGCCCAAAGTAAGCCATGTTCCCACTCGCTCTGTCCTACTCTCTCACATGACTCTCTCTCTCTCTCTCTCTCTCTCTCTCTCTCTCTCTCTCTCTCTCTCGGTATTGTCCCCCTATCCTAGCTTGTCGCTTCTTTGTTTGTTTTAGCCTCATCAGTGTATCAGTGGAGGGGAAATAATTCAGTGTCAGAATGGTCAGGAGAAGAAAGAGCATCTAAGAGCACAGTGTAACCAGTCTCCCTAGGGCACCGCATAAGACACACACACACACACACACACACACACACACACACACACACACACACACACACACACACACACACACACACACATGCTGAACCTTTGGTTACTGTATTAGAATTGTCCTTGGGCCAGCAGACATTCTCTACTTAAGTCTTCAATAACTGACAAATCCACACTAAAATCCTTGTTCCCATTGAAATGTCACCGTTCACCAAGCTATTTTCATTTTTCAATCTATTCTAAGTAGCATAAATTCATTGTTGACAAAACATATGGATTTCCCTGAATTATGCAATGTTCTCTCATTTGTCATTGTATATGGCAAAGAATATGATAATGTATACACTTTCAAATATTTCCAATATTCTCCAATTCTCTATTAAAGGAAAAGATAAATAGAGAGGAGAAGAATTGCTTAACAGACTGGCAACACACACACACACACACACACACACACACACACACACACACACACACACACACACACACACACACACACACACACACACACACACACACACACATTTCTAAGAATTTCAAAAGTACACTTCAGTTTGAGCTGCACGCCAATGTATTGGCAGCTCAGTTTTTAACCTTCAAAATACCATTCAGATACCACACGACTGCACTTCAAAACATTACAGCAGTGGCTTAAGGGCCCTTGCCAACATCCGAGTTGCTGCATCTGCAAAAAAAAGCCCCCCCACAAATTGACAGATTTGCTCCAAAATAATATAATAGGCTTACACAGAGATGAACAAAAAAACAATTGAAAATCCACAGCAGAGCCACTTGTTGAGTGAAGTGCACAGGTGCTGGGAGGGTCTAGCTGTGACTCAGACAGTGTGGCGCTCTAATGCATACGCTGGAGTCTGTAGATGAGGCGCGGTGAGTCAGAGGGGCTCTCCTGCCGGAGACTTTTAGCGCTGAATTAATATCTGCTCATGTCTCTTTTTTTTACTCTTCTGTCTCCGGCTGTGTGTAGCACGAGCCACGGGGAGATGCAAATATCCACAGAAATGGGAGAGCAGGTGTGTGGGTGTGTGTGAGAGTGTGTATAGGTGTGAGTGTGAGAGTGTGTGTGTGTGTGTGTAAGGGGTTGCAGAGAGAGGGAGTGAGAGTGTGTGTGTGTGTGTGTGTGAGAGAGAAAAAAGGTGGGGGGGAAACAAACAGAAAAATGCTGGTTTTGGCATTTTTTCGCTGGGGTTGGTTGAGGTGCTGAAATTTTTGCACACTAATGAGTTCCAGAGTTATTTTTTTTTTTAGAACTCCTCAATGTTCTCTGTGGCCTCAGGACTTGCTGACACCTCCTTCCTCTCTCCATCGACAACCTCCAACACACACACACACACACACACACACACACACACACACACACACACACACACACACACACACACACACACACACACACACACACACACTTTGCTAAATTCCCATACATTTTTTACCTCCAATATCTGGCAACATGTGACTAGTGAGAACATAATGTGGCAGCTATTGACCTGTTCATCCTCGTCACTGTCAGGAGAAGACAAGCCGTGCATAATTGAATTGTGTGTGTGTGTGTGTGTGTGTGTGTGTGTGTGTGTGTGTGTGTGTGTGTGTGTGTGTGTGTGTGTGTGTGTGTGTGTGTGTGTGTGTGTGTGTGTGTGTGTGTGTGTGTGTGTGTGCGTGCGTGTGTGTGTGTGTGTGTGTGCGTGTGTGTGTTTGTTTGGCTAGCTGGGCATCAAATCTGGAACCATCATCATATGAGACGCACATTCAAAAAGTGAACAGGAGGCTGTTCTAAATCTATGACAATTAGTTGTGTCAACAGTCATGCCTTATTGCTATCCTGGACTGAATTCCCATATACAGTACTAGCATTATCTTCACTGGATACACTACCATATATCCCCTGCTAGCTTGTTAGTATTGGGATTTTTCTGGTTGATATAGTCAGTGTACCCTATAGCCTCATTTTGATTTACAAAATGGCCGCCGCCTGAATGAGGCAAACCAGAGAATGTCTAATAAGGGGAGAACGACCACTCTCTGAATACTTCCGCATGGTACTGCAACTAGAGGGCAATCGCGAGCAAGTGGAGAATGAATGGAGGTGAATGGAGTTTCTCCTAAAATCCACTTTTCTCTGGATATAATTTTTTGTGTAGAAATCGGAATATTGCATGTGAAAGGGGGGTCAAGGAAAATACACACGGCTGAGTATTAGATTGTTTAATTGCTCTAAAAAGCCTTTCAAATGTGTCAATGACATCATTCATTAGCAGGGTGCTAGTGTGTTATGGGCAACAATGACCAAGCCTGTGAGAAACCAAAGGGCCATTAGTGATTGTTGATTCAACTTTCGACCTATTACCCATATTGAGCTTGCAGAAACTAAAATCCAATCTTCGATTTTTTAATGACAATCAGGTGAAACAGACCAATTTAGCCGTCTAGCCCCATAGACACCCATTGTTTGATCACTTGCTCGTGATCGCCCCTAGTGGAACTGCAACAGGAACTGCAGGTACAATGGAGTTAATAGCGAGTGGACCAGCTCTCCATTAATGGGCTCTGGGTAAACGGACTACTGCTTATCAGCAGAGCTACATAGCAGTGTTGTCGCCTGTTGTAGCCTGTGACTTGCACTCTTAGACAATACACACCTCATCCACAAGGGGGCACCAGCTTGCTTTTTTGACCTGGTGGCTGGCTACTGACTAGCTATCAAAAGCCAAGAAGTAGATTTAATGGTGGAATAGTTTGGCATGCTTGTTGTGGGCCTACCAGTGCCTCTGTGGGTGGATCCTCAACATGTATTTGAGTGCAGCCTCTTTCCTTGGTCCTCAGCTCTCCAGCTTGTGTCCCGGAAACAGACCTCTGAAGTTCGCCTACAAAAAGGGCCCAAAGCTGCCATCTTTGCCCATATAAGGAGATCCAGGAGTTAATTGAAGCTAACTGCTTATGGCAAGTTGCATTGTAAGTTAGCTCTGGGGTAGCAAAGATCAAAGCTAGCCGTCTTCACAAAGGTCATAGTATCCACTAGACGGCAGTGGACAAAACTGTGTAGCGAAAAACGTCTGCATTTCCAATTCCTTCGTCCCTGCGAGAGTTAACAGGTGCGATAATTCAAAATCCGAATAATTCAAAAATTTTATTTTCCCATACAAAAAATCTCAAGATACCGGATCTCCTTATTTGGGCAAAGATGGTAGTTTTTTTTGTAGGCGAACTTCAGAGCTGTATTGTTCAAAGCTTGGCGTCATGGAGGATATCTCATTTATCTAATTGCAACCAGAGGAGTTGAGGACGAAGAGAGAGCAGAGAGGTGGAAGGGCGGAAGTGTTTTCAGTCGGAGTTATGCAATCATTGGTTTGTCACTGTTTTGTTCATGTGTTATTTAAATAAGTATTTATTCATGTCTTGAAAACTATCAAACATTACCTCATTTTCAAACTCAATAAGTGGGAATAGTCCATGGACATATGATATTTTTTAGGCTTTTGGTATAAGTTCAGATTCCCTGCAATTTGCTCGTAAAATGGTCTGTTTATTAGTCTAGCCTTAGAGGTGATGTGCCGCATCATCAGTAATGGACGTCTGTAAGTGAGCAGACGTCTCATTTCTCATGCCTCTCCTTCACTCCTCCATCCTCCTATTGTTCCTTCCTCATTTCTTTCACTAAAGGAACTAGAAGGGCGCGTCAGGACAGATGGAAGGAAGAAGGGGATGCATGGACAAATAGGCCTAGAGAAACATGAATGTTCGAGAGCGTGGGCGGT
>NC_085009.1:4813200-4843200 GCF_963854185.1 Sardina pilchardus
GCACAGGTCAGACTCTTAAATACATATTCAGAGCCTGTTTGTGGCAATCTCAACAAAATGAAAGTGTTTGTCTCCGCTCCCCCCTCCGGATGAAATGGTTCCCCAAAGAGTGGGATCACAAGGTCAGCGTCAACGCCACAGTGACATGCATATGGATGAAGATGAGGCGGGGTCACTTAAGGTTTAAACAGCCGGATCCTCTGACTGACCTTGATGGAGGTTGTGTGTTGTCAAAACTACCACTAAAACTCCTATGAAAAGGAAGGGGGGGAAGAGAGTGAGGAGAACATCGAATTGCCATTGAATCCAAAGGAATGTACAGTATACGGTATACACATGCCAGATTCTCACTTCCTTCACTTCATTCAGGAAAGTGGGGAAAACAAATTGGAAAAATGAACAAAGCAAGGAATTACAGCCTGTTTAGTTTGATACTGAATACATAGGGGCATACAGGCGATTTGAATGTAATGAACCAATATGTGGAACTGGTTGGACACATGACACAAGAAAGTATAACATCTCTTGGTTGTCATGCCTATTTTCATGTTGGTCAAGCCTGACTTACGGAACCATGTATTGATTCTGTTTACAATGAGGAATACAATCGGCTCAGATTTGAAGTTAAGGACTTAAGTTTGCTTTCATTCAGACGTGACGGTTAAGCTACAGATTGTTCAATATTTGTTAGATATTTACTCATTGCTCATAGTAATCTAATAATGGTTCATTGATTTGTGTGAAATGAGCCATCGCAGTGTGGTTCTGTCCCAAAATTGAATCGTGTCTCAGAGGTACGTTTACCGCTCCGTCATAAATTGTTTTTGATCATCAATTTCCTCTTTTTCCTCACCAAAACGCTCACGTTGATGTCACACGTTGTCTGGCCTCTCTGAACCTCTGCGGGTTTCACTCTGTCGACGTACAGGAAATGACAATAAGCCAGGCGACCGTAGGTGTGTGTGGTGTGCAGTGTGTGTGTGTATCTTCAGAAAGTAAATACACTGAACACACTCTCCAGAGAAACACACAGCCAGGCCTCCGACATCCAACTAATTGCTGCAGGGTGAAAGCGAGAGACAAGACAGACAGAAATTAAAAAATATTCCACTAGACCATAAACTAAATTGGCAATATGCAAAAGAAAGTGTAACCGAGAGAGCGAGAGGCAGAGCGAGAGAAAATGAGAGCGTAAGAGAGAAAATATGAAGCCTAAAGCAACGTTGTCACATCTTGAGGAAAGCTTATTATTCATAAATTACAAACAATCTTACAAACAATTACACCCTGTGTGAAGAGAACTAAAAGGGAAATAAAGGAGTGAAACCAGGGGGAAGACTGAAGCGCGGCAGAGTCCAGTGAGTCCATTTGGACCATTGTGCAGGCATTTAGGACGTTTAGCATGCGAGGATGTGGAGCAGAATAATAGGCGAGCGCTCCATTGGCCAGGAGCACTAGCGGTACTGGCTCTGGGAAGATAAGATGGCTAATACACAAACGGATGGAGAGGATCCACTAGTGCGTCACCATCACGTCTTGATGGGCCCCCACGCTTGCCGCGAGGAAGCTCGATTGCTGCAGTAGGAAAATGGCAGAGCTGTGTGTTGGTGATGAGCCCAGGCACTGTGTGGGAAGACCACACACATTGTAGATAATTGTACATTCTAAATAAGAGATAGGTAGCCTGCAGCACACTCACCTCATACCACCTCAAGCTGCATGTTGGATGAAAACATTCAATAAATATAGGTAGGCTGATAAGCATTCCGGAATATCCCAACTATTAGCCACGGCTAATACATTGATTTTGCAAAATTTCTTCAGTTATGAAGTTAATACATGGTCAACCAGGTCAACCAGTTGAACAGGTCAGCACTCTCAAATATCTTGGCCTCACCATTGACAATAAGCTTAACTTCAATGAACATGTCACCATCACACAGAAACGTGCACAACAGAGACTGTATGTCATACGCAAACTAAGATCACTGTCTGTTGCCCCCCACCTCCTTCTGCTACTCTACAAAAGCATCATCCAACCCCTTCTACTCTACTGTTCCCCCTGTTCCTTCACTATACTAAATGTCACCAGCAAGAACAAACTCATTAAAATCTCACACTTAGCATCCAAAATGATACAGCTTCCCACCCCCAGCCTCACTGATGCAAATAACACAGCCACCACACGCCTTGCCCGCACCATGGCAAGCAGACCTGACCATCCCCTGAACCGGTTTTTCACCCTACTCCCATCTGGCCGCAGATACAGAGCCCTGGACTGGAAAAAAGCACACTTTAAGAAAAGTTTTGTACCCTCAGCCATCACTGCACTTAACAAACTCCGGTGACAATAATCCATCCCCTCTATTCTTTGTGTTCATGTTGTCTGCACTGTCCACTTTTGCTTGCACTGTGTTGGGGGGAGGGGAACTAGAATAAAATGTTTTTAACAAAAATAGACCTATTTTCATAGACTGCTTAATAAATTACCCTTAGATACTGTAGTAACTAAGTGGTCAGGGATCTTGACAGCCTATGATAGGACTGGCATAGAAACCGTGAAGGAAGCTGTGCCCTTGTGCCAATGGTCCATACTCATTCACACAGTTAACACAGAGCATTTTAGTCTGGCCAATCTGTGAAAAGATTGTACCTAACACAAAACTAATTGCAACAGATATGATTTATGATCTCTGTGGTGGAACATTTGGCATCATTTGAGCATAGGTCAAAGGCCAAATCCCCCCCGGTCGGTTCCCCCCCCCCCCCCCCCCCCCCCATAAAATGTACAATAATACAGTTTGGGGCTCTGAGCATTTTCAGATATAATACCATTATCAAAAACCCTAATGGTTGGCGAGGCAACCAGGGCCACATACAGTTTTGTAAATACCGAGGTCCAAAAACCGAGGACCCCCAAGCACCAACAATTGCACTAATGGACATTAAGTAGAGAGGGTGAAGGGAATTGGGGATTGGCTATGGCCTCTGGATTTCTTGTCGTGAGGGCCACCAAGTACCAATAATGCCATTGTGCATAGTCCAAGTGCCAAATTACAGGAACATGAAAAAGAGGCAATTTTGACCTCATGCTATGCTGTTGATTGTAAGTAGACGGAGAGCTGAGATGGTTGGAGTAAGCAAAAGTAGTTTGTAGCAATTTCTTTTCTATGCTTGCCATTTAGTGGTCTTTGGCTTGTATTATTATCATTATCATTAGTTTGAACTAAATACTGCAATTGCTTGTGACTTTTAGCATCACCATGCAGTTGTCAAAACTAGCCTATTTTTCTCAGTCTACCTGACCCCAGAGGTCAAACATTTAAGAAAATTATGCTTTTGTTTTACCTTGACTGTCGGCAAATAAAAGCGTCGTCTTAGAAAAATGCATATAAGGCCATACATTGTTTTGGCAGGTTATTATTTAGGGCCCGAGCACCGAGGTGCGGCCACTGAAAGTGGCTGCACCGTAGGTGCAAGGCCCTATTGTTTTCGCTCAGATTATTAGGGCCCGAGCACCGAGGTGCGGCCACTGAAAGTGGCTGCACCATAGGTGCAAGGCCCTATTGTTTTTGCTCAGATTATTATTATTATTATTAGGGCCCGAGCACCGAGGTGCGGCCACTGAAAGTGGCTGCACCGTAGGTGCAAGGCCCTATTGTTTTTGCTCAGATTATTAGGGCCCGAGCACCGAGGTGCGGCCGCTGTAGCAGCGGCTGCACCGTAGGTGCAAGGCCCTATTGCTTCTGCTCAGATTATTATTATTATTATTATTATTATTATGTCTGTGGAATCCTCTTACAGGTCATGTTTGGCCTTTTTTCACCAACTTGGCATGCTCTAAAACTCTTGAAATTTGGCAGTAAGATGTGGAATTGGTAACGCTACTCAGAGACAGAGCTCTGGCCAAGGGTGTGGCTCAGGGACTCTATAGCGCCACCTACCGCGCTGTCTGTTGTGGTTGACACGTGCATGCACGAAAATGAACCAAATTTGGTAGGCAGATGTGTTGCATGAATCTGAACAACATTTACATTTACACTACATAGTGAATCTTAAACAAATTTGAGTTATGATTATGATTATGATTTTTGCACATCATGTATTTTGAAACACTTCTCCTAGACAGTTTATCGAAATCATGTCATATCAGCACTAAAATGATCTTGAGGGGTTGCCCGAGAGGAATTGCGACCAGATTTTTGAATTTCAAAAGTATATCGAAATGGCGAAGGTTTGAATTATGGCGTTTTATTAAGAAACAGGAAGTTGGTGTTATAGGCAGAAAAAAGGCTATGAATTGGATGTAATTTGGCAGCTACATGTGGAATTGCTTCTGCTAGTCAGAGACAGAGCTCTGGCCTAAGGTGTGGCTTTGGGACTCTATAGCGCCACCTAGCAGCACATTATGTGTTGTGGTTGACACAAACATTCACGAAAATGAACCAAATTTGGTGGACTTGTGTGTTATTGCTATGGCTAGTCAGAGACAGAGCTTTGGCATAGGGTGTGGCGTAGGGACTCTATAGCGCCACCTAGTGCGTTGTCTGTTGTGGTTGACACAAACATTCACGAAAATGAACCAAATTTGGTGGGCTTGTGCATTATTGCTATCGATAGTCAGAGATAGAGCTCTGGCCTAGGGTGTGGCTTAGGGACTCTATAGCGACACCTAGCGCATTGTCTGTTGTGGTTGACACGTACATTCACCCAAAGGAACCAAATTTGGTGGGCATGTGTTTTGCTATAAATATTCAGAGACAGAGCTCTGGCCGAGGGTGTGGCTTAGGGACTCTATAGCGCCACCTAGTGTGTTACCTGTTGTGGTTGACATACATTCACAAAAATGAATCAAATTTGGTGAGCTTGTGTGTTATTACTGCTGCAAGTCAGAAACAGAGCTCTGGCCTAGGGTGTGGCTTAGGGACTCTATAGCGCCACCTAGCGCATTGTCTGTTGTGGTTGATATATTCACGAAAATTAACCACATTTGGTGGGCATGTGTGTTATTGCTACTGCTAGTCAGGGATAGAGCTCTGGCCTAGGGTGTGGCTTAGGGACTCTATAGCGCCACCTACTACATTGTCCATTATGGTTGACACATTCACGAAAATGAACCACATTTGGTGGGCATGTGTGCTATTGCTACTGTTTGTCAGGGATAGAGCTCTGGCCTAGGGTGAGGCTTAGGGACTCTATAGCGCCACCTAGGACATTGTCTATTATTGTTGACACATACATACACGACAATTAGGTACGCTTGTGTGTTATTGCTGCCACTAGTCAGAGACAGAGCTCTGGCCTTGGGTGTGGCTTTGGGACTCTATTGCGCCACCTAGCTTGTTGTCTGATGTGGTTGACACACACATTGATGAAAATTAACCAAATTTGGTGGGCATGTGTGTTGCTCATGCACATGCCCACCAACAAGTACGTGTTGCTTTGTTAGATTCCGCAAATGTCCCGGGTCCGCACCGCAGGTGCTCGGGCCCGCCATCGCCGCTTGCGGCTATATTTATTATAGTTTTTTCCGTCTTACCTAACTCCTTTTTTCACCAACTTGGCATGCTCTAAAACTCTTGAAATTTGGCAGCTACGTGTGGAATTAGTAACGCTACCCAGAACCAGAGCTCTGGCCTAGGGTGTGGCTCAGGGGCAGTATAGCGCCACCTAGCGTGTTGTCTGTTGTGGTTGACACATACATACACGAAAATGAACTAAATTTGGTAGACATGTGTGTTTTATTAATCTGAACAACTTTTACATTTAAACAATATAGTGAATCTTAGAAGAATTTGAGTTATGATTATGATTATGATTTTTGCACGTCATGTATTTTGAAACACTTCTCCTAGACGGTTTATCGAAATCATGTCATTTAAGCACTAAAATGATCTTGAGGGGTTGCCTGAGAGGAATTGCGACCAGATTTTTGAATTTCAAAAGTATATTGAAATGGCGAAGGTTTGAATCTAGGTGTCTTATAAAAGAAACAAAAAGTTGGTGTTATAGGCAGAAAACAGTGACTAATTTGGATGAAATTTGATGGAGTATTAGTTAGTGTGTTTGTAGTGACAGTCATATACAAGGTTTTGAATTTGGTGTTGTTTGTGATTTTTAAAAGCGCATTAATGATTGTGGTGGACACAGTTTTAGCTAAAATATTTTGAAGCGAGTTGATGAATGATTATAATCATATCAAGCTATGCTGCAATTTTGATTTTAACCATGTTAACAGAAAGTGAGTTATTTTTAATTTCATATTTGCCCAATCAAACAGCCCCTCCTCTCTGTCCTTCTCTGCCTCTCTCTCTGTTGCAACTAACAGACACACGCACGCACTCTGTCACCCCCCTTCTCGGGTCCTCCCTAACTAACACACACACATTGACACACGCGCGGCTTTCTAGAGACACAGAGACAGAGACACACACACACACACACACACACACACACACACACACACACACACACACACACACACACACACACACACACACACACACACACACACACACACACACACACACACACACACACACACACACACACACACACACACACACACACACACACACACACACACACACCCTTTGGGCAACCGTGGCCGACTGGTTAGGGTTTGGGGCTTGTAGCTGGAGGATTGCCGGTTCGATCCCTGACCAGTCCACAGCTGAAGTGCCCTTGAGCAAGGCACCTAACCCCTGACTGCTCCCTGAGCGCCGCTGGTTGGGCAGGCAGCTCACTGCTCTGAGTATAGTATATTAAAAAGTATACAAAAGTATATTGAAATGGCGAAGGTTTGAATCTAGGTGTCTTGTAAAAGAAACAAAAAGTTGGTGTTATAGGTAGAAAACAGTGACTAATTTGGATGAAATTTGATGGAGTATTAGTTAGTTTGTTTGTAGTGACAGTCATATGCAAAGTTTTGAATTTGGTGTTGTTTGTGTTTTTTAAAAGTGCATTAATGATTGTGGTGGACACAGTTTTAGCTAAAATATTTTGAAGCGAGTTGACGAATAATTATAATCATATCAACCTATGCTGCAATTTTGAAATTTTGACTTTAGCCATGTTCACAGTAAGTGAGTATTTAGGTTTATTTGTGTTTGCATGTGTCATATACTCCATCCATTTAGCTGAGCAGGAGTAGGTGCTCTCTCTCTCAGCTGCATGTCTCTCTCGTCCCCTGCTAATTCTCTACACAGACTCACAGACACTCTCTCACCCCTCCCCCGTCATTCTCTCTCTCTCACGCACGCACGCGTGCGCGCACACGAACACACACACACACACACCAACGCACACGCACGCACGCACACACACACACACACACACACACACACACACACACACACACACACACACACACACACACACACACACACACACACACACACACACACACACACACACACACACACACACACACACACACACACACACACACACACACCCTCCCTCCCTCCCTCCTTCCTCCCTCCCTTCCCTCTGGGCAGCCGTGGCCTACTGGTTAGGGCTTGGGGCTTGTAACTAGAAGGTTGCCGGTTCAATCCCCAACCAGTCCACCACTAAAGTGCCCTTGAGCAAGGCACCTAACCCCTCACTGCTCCCCCAGCACCGCTGGTTGGGCAGGCAGCTCACTGCTCTGGGTCAGTGTGTGATTCACCTCACTGTGTGTTCACTGTGTGTGTTCACTAAATTGGTTAAATTGGGTTACATGCAGAGACATAAATTTCCCTCACGGGATCAAAAAAGTGTATATTCTATTCTATTGATCCATTTGTCTCTACCCCCTCTGTCTGTGTCTGTCTAGCGTTATTGCTATCGATAGTCAGAGATAGAGCTCTCGCCTAGGGTGTGGCTTAGGGACTCTATGCTACTAGCATATTGTCTGTTGTGGCTGACACATACATTCAGGAAAATTGACCAAATTTGGTGGGCATGTGTGTTGCTCATGCACATGCCCACCAACACGCACATGTTGCTTTGTTAGATTCCAAAATCTCACAGGTCTCCGCACCGCTGGTGCTCGGGCCCGCCATCGCCGCTTGCGGCTATATTTCTTATTATAGTATTTTCCTCTTACCGGACATGTTTTGCCCTTTTTCACCAACTTGGCATGCTCTAAAACTCTTGAAATTTGGCAGCTACCTGTGGAATTGATGCTTCTACTCAAAGACAGAGCTCTGGCCACGGGTGTGGCTCAGGGACTCTATAGCGCCACCTAGCGCGGTTTCTGTTGTGTTTGACACATACATGCATGAAAATGGACCAAATTTGGTGGGCATATGTATTGTATTCATCTGAACAACTTTTACATTGACACTACACAGTGAATCTTACAAGAATTTGAGTTATGATTATGATTATGATTTTTGCACATCACGTATTTTGAAACACTTCTCCTAGACGGTTTATCGAAATCATGTCATATCAGCACTAAAATGATCTTGAGGGGTTGCCCGAGAGGAATTGCGACCAGATTTTTGAATTTCAAAAGTATATCGAAATGGCGAAGGTTTGAATTATGGTGTTTTATTAAGAAACAGGAAGTTGGTGCTATAGGCAGAAAAAAGGTTATGAATTGGATGTAATTTGGCAGCTACATGTGGAATTGCTTCTGCTAGTCAGAGACAGAGCTCTGGCCTAAGGTGTGGCTTTGGGACTCTATAGTGCCACCTAGCAGCACGTTATCTGTTGTGGTTGACACAAACATTCACGAAAATGAACCAAATTTGGTGGACTTTTGTGTTATTGCTATGGATAGTCAGAGACAGAACTTTGGCATAGGGTGTGGCGTAGGGACTCTATAGCGCCACCTAGTGCGTTGTCTGTTGTGGTTGACACATACATTCACGAAAATGAACCAAATTTGGTGGACTTGTGTGTTATTGCTATCGGTAGTCAGAGACAGAGCTTTGGCCTAGGGTGTGGCTTAAGGACTCTATAGCGCCACCTAGCGCATTGTCTGTTGTGGTTGACACAAACATTCACGAAAATGAACCAAATTTGGTGTGCTTGTGTGTTATTGCTATCGTTATTCAGAGACAGAGCTCTGGCCGAGGGTGTGGCTTAGGGACTCTATAGCGCCACCTAGTGTGTTACCTGTTGTGGTTGACATACATTCACGAAAATGAATCAAATTTGGTGAGCTTGTTTGTTATTACTGCCGCTAGTCAGAAACAGAGCTCTGGCTTAGGGTGTGGCTTAGGGACTATAGCGCCACCTAGCAGATTGTGTGTTGTTGACGCATACATTCAGGAAAATGAACGAAATTTGGTGGGCATGTGTGTTATTGCTATAGCTATTCAGAGACAGCGCTTTGGCCAAGGGTGTCTTAGAGACTGTATAGCGCCACCTAGCGCATTGTCTGTTGTGGTTGACACACTCATTCACGAAAATGAACCAAATTTGGTGGGCTTGTGCGTTATTGCTATCGATAGTCACAGATAGAGCTCTGGCCTAGGGTGTGGCTTAGGGACTCTATAGCGCCACCTAGCGTGTTGTCTGTTGTGGTTGACACATACATTCAGGAAAATTGACCAAATTTGGTGGGCATGTGTGTTGCTCATGCACATGCCCACCAACACGCACATGTTGCTTTGTTAGATTCCGAAATTTCACAGGTCTCCGCACCGCAGGTGCTCGGGCCCGCCATCGCCGCTTGCGGCTATATTTAGGGCCCGAGCACCGAGGTGCGGCCACTGAAAGTGGCTGCACCATAGGTGCAAGGCCCTATTGTTTTTGCTCAGATTATTATTATTATTATTCTTATTATAGTATTTTCCTCTTACCGGACATGTTTTGCCCTTTTTCACCAACTTGGCATGCTCTAAAACTCTTGAAATTTGGCAGCTACCTGTGGAATTGATGCTTCTACTCAAAGACAGAGCTCTGGCCACGGGTGTGGCTCAGGGACTCTATAGCGCCACCTAGCGCGGTTTCTGTTGTGTTTGACACATACATGCATGAAAATGGACCAAATTTGGTGGGCATATGTATTGTATTCATCTGAACAACTTTTACATTGACACTACACAGTGAATCTTACAAGAATTTGAGTTATGATTATGATTATGATTTTTGCACATCACGTATTTTGAAACACTTCTCCTAGACGGTTTATCGAAATCATGTCATATCAGCACTAAAATGATCTTGAGGGGTTGCCCGAGAGGAATTGCGACCAGATTTTTGAATTTCAAAAGTATATCGAAATGGCGAAGGTTTGAATTATGGTGTTTTATTAAGAAACAGGAAGTTGGTGCTATAGGCAGAAAAAAGGTTATGAATTGGATGTAATTTGGCAGCTACATGTGGAATTGCTTCTGCTAGTCAGAGACAGAGCTCTGGCCTAAGGTGTGGCTTTGGGACTCTATAGTGCCACCTAGCAGCACGTTATCTGTTGTGGTTGACACAAACATTCACGAAAATGAACCAAATTTGGTGGACTTTTGTGTTATTGCTATGGATAGTCAGAGACAGAACTTTGGCATAGGGTGTGGCGTAGGGACTCTATAGCGCCACCTAGTGCGTTGTCTGTTGTGGTTGACACATACATTCACGAAAATGAACCAAATTTGGTGGACTTGTGTGTTATTGCTATCGGTAGTCAGAGACAGAGCTTTGGCCTAGGGTGTGGCTTAAGGACTCTATAGCGCCACCTAGCGCATTGTCTGTTGTGGTTGACACAAACATTCACGAAAATGAACCAAATTTGGTGTGCTTGTGTGTTATTGCTATCGTTATTCAGAGACAGAGCTCTGGCCGAGGGTGTGGCTTAGGGACTCTATAGCGCCACCTAGTGTGTTACCTGTTGTGGTTGACATACATTCACGAAAATGAATCAAATTTGGTGAGCTTGTTTGTTATTACTGCCGCTAGTCAGAAACAGAGCTCTGGCTTAGGGTGTGGCTTAGGGACTATAGCGCCACCTAGCAGATTGTGTGTTGTTGACGCATACATTCAGGAAAATGAACGAAATTTGGTGGGCATGTGTGTTATTGCTATAGCTATTCAGAGACAGCGCTTTGGCCAAGGGTGTCTTAGAGACTGTATAGCGCCACCTAGCGCATTGTCTGTTGTGGTTGACACACTCATTCACGAAAATGAACCAAATTTGGTGGGCTTGTGCGTTATTGCTATCGATAGTCACAGATAGAGCTCTGGCCTAGGGTGTGGCTTAGGGACTCTATAGCGCCACCTAGCGTGTTGTCTGTTGTGGTTGACACATACATTCAGGAAAATTGACCAAATTTGGTGGGCATGTGTGTTGCTCATGCACATGCCCACCAACACGCACATGTTGCTTTGTTAGATTCCGAAATTTCACAGGTCTCCGCACCGCAGGTGCTCGGGCCCGCCATCGCCGCTTGCGGCTATATTTAGGGCCCGAGCACCGAGGTGCGGCCGCTGTAGCAGCGGCTGCACCGTAGGTGCAAGGCCCTATTGCTTCTGCTCAGATTATTATTATTATTATTATTATGTCTGTGGAATCCTCTTACAGGTCATGTTTGGCCTTTTTTCACCAACTTGGCATGCTCTAAAACTCTTGAAATTTGGCAGTTAGATGTGGAATTGGTAACGCTACTCAGCGACAGAGATCTGGCCAAGGGTGTGGCTTAGGGGGTCTATAGCGCCACCTACCGCGCTGTCTGTTTTGGTTGACACGTGCATGCGCGAAAATGAACCAAATTTGGTAGGCAGATGTGTTGTATTAATCTGAACAACTTTTACATTTAAACTACATAGTGAATCTTAGTAGAATTTGAGATATGATTATGATTATGATTTTTGCACATCACGTATTTTGAAACACTTCTCCTAGACGGTTTATCGAAATCATGTCATTTCAGCAGTTAAATGATCTTGAGGGGTTGCCCAAGAGAAATTGCGACCAGATTTTTGAATTTCAAAAGTATATTGAAATGGCGAAGGTTTGAATCTAGGCGTCTTATAAAAGAAACAAAAAGTTGGTGTTATAGGCAGAAAACAGTGACCAATTTGGATGAAATTTGATGGAGTATTAGTTAGTGTGCTTGTAGTGACAGTCATATACAAAGTTTTGAATTTGGTGTTGTTTGTGTTTTTTAAAAGTGCATTAATGATTGTGGTGGACACAGTTTTAGCTAAAATATTTTGAAGCGAGTTGACAAATAATAATAATCATATCAACCTATGCTGCAATTTTGATTTTAACCATGTTAACAGAAAGTGAGTTATTTTTAATTTCATATTTGCCCAATCACACAACCCCTCCTCTCTGTCCTTCTCTGCCTCTCTCTCTGTTGCAACTAACAGACACACGCACGCACTCTGTCACCCCCCTTCTCGGGTCCTCCCTAACTAACACACACACATTGACACACGCGCGGCTTTCTAGAGACACAGAGAGACACACACACACACACACACACACACACACACACACACACACACACACACACACACACACACACACACACACACACACACACACACACACACACACACACACACACACACACACACACACACACACACACACACACACACACACACACATACACACCCCCTTTGGGCAACCGTGGCCTACTGGTTAGGGCTTGGGGCTTGTAGCTGGAGGATTGCCGGTTCGATCCCTGACCAGTCCACAGCTGAAGTGCCCTTGAGCAAGGCACCTAACCCCTGACTGCTCCCTGAGCGCCGCTGGTTGGGCAGGCAGCTCACTGCTCTGAGTATAGTATATTAAAAAGTATACAAAAGTATATTGAAATGGCGAAGGTTTGAATCTAGGTGTCTTGTAAAAGAAACAGAAAGTTGGTGTTATAGGTAGAAAACAGTGACTAATTTGGATGAAATTTGATGCAGTATTAGTTAGTGTGTTTGTAGTGACAGTCATATGCAAAGTTTTGAATTTGGTGTTATTTGCGTTTTTTAAAAGTGCATTAATAATTGTGGTGGACACAGTTTTAGCTAAAATATTTTGAAGCGAGTTGACGAATAATTATAATCATATCAACCTATGCTGCAATTTTGACATTTTGACTTTAGCCATGTTCACAGTAAGTGAGTATTTAGGTTTATTTGTGTTTGCATGTGTCTTATACTCCATCCATTTAGCTGAGCAGGAGTAGGTGCTCTCTCTCTCAGCTGCATGTCTCTCTCGTCCCCTGCTAATTCTCTACACAGACTCACAGACACTCTCTCACCCCTCCCCCGTCATTCTCTCTCTCTCTCACGCACGCACACACACACACACACACACACACACACACACACACACACACACACACACACACACACACACACACACACACACACACACACACACACACACACACACACACACACACACACACACACACACACACACACACACACACACACACACACACACCCTCCCTCCCTCCCTCCCTCCCTCCCTCCCTCCTTCCCTCTGGGCAGCCGTGGCCTACTGGTTAGGGCTTGGGGCTTGTAACTGGAAGGTTGCCGGTTCAATCCCCAACCAGTTCACCACTAAAGTGCCCTTGAGCAAGGCACCTAACCCCTCCCTGCTCCCCCAGCACCGCTGGTTGGGCAGGCAGCTCACTGCTCTGGGTCAGTGTGTGATTCACCTCACTGTGTGTCCACTGTGTGCTGTGTGTGTTCACTAATTTGGTTAAATTGGGTTACATGCAGAAAAATAAATTTCCCTCACGGGATCAAAAAAGTGTATATTCTATTCTATTGATCCATTTGTCTCTACCCCCTCTGTCTGTGTCTGTCTAGCGTTATTGCTATCGATAGTCAGAGATAGAGCTCTGGCCTAGGGTGTGGCTTAGGGACTCTATAGCGCTACCTAGCATATTGTCTGTTGTGGCTGACACATATATTCAGGAAAATTGACCAAATTTGGTGGGCATGTGTGTTGCTCATGCACATGCCCACCAACACGCACATGTTGCTTTGTTAGATTCCGAAATCTCACAGGTCTCCGCACCGCAGGTGCTCGGGCCCGCCATCGCCGCTTGCGGCTATATTTATTATAGTTTTTTCCTCCTTACCTGTTTTTTTTTTTTCACCAGCTTGGCATGCTCTAAAACTCTTGTAATTTGGCAGCCATTTGTAGAATTGCAATCGAAACTCAGACACAGAGTTTTGGTCTAGGGTGTGGCTCAGGGATTCTATAGCGCCACCTAGCGCGGTTTCTGTTGTGTTTGACACATTCATGCACGAAAATGAACCAAATTTGGTGGGCATATGTGTTGTATTAATCTGAACAACTTTTACATTTAAACAATATAGTAAATCTTAGAAGAATTTGAGTTATGATTATGATTATGATTTTTGCACATCACTTATTTTGAAACACTTCTCCTACACAGTTTATCGAAATCATGTCATATAAGCACTAAAATGATCTTGAGGGGTTGCCCGAGAGGAATTGCGACCAGATTTTTGAATTTCAAAAGTATATCGAAATGGCGAAGGTTTGAATTATGGCGCTTTATTCAGAAACAGGAAGTTGGTGTTATAGGCAGAAAAAAGGTTTTGAATTGGATGTAATTTGGCAGCTATATGTGGAATTGCTTCTGCTAGTCAGAGACAGAGCTCTGGCCTAGGGTGTGGCTTTGGGACTCTATAGCGCCACCTAGCAGCACGTTATCTGTTGTGGTTGACACAAACATTCACGAAAATGAACCAAATTTGGTGGGCATGTGTGTTATTGCTATTGCTAGTCAGAGACAGAGCTCTAGCCAAGGGTGTGGCTTAGGAACTCTATAGCGCCACCTAGCACATAGTCTGTTGTGGTTGACACATACATTGATGAAAATGAACCAAATTTGGTGTGCTTGTGTGTTATTGCTATCGCTAGTCAGAGACAGAGCTCTGGCCTAAGGTGTGGCTTCGGGACTCTATAGCGCCACCTAGCAGCATGTTATCTGTTGTGGTTGACACAAACATTCACGAAAATGAACCAAATTTGGTGGACTTGTGTCTTATTGCTATGGCTAGTCAGAGACAGAGCTTTGGCCTAGGGTGTGGCATAGGGACTATATAGCGCCACCTAGTGCGTTGTCTGTTGTGGTTGACACATACATTCACGAAAATGAACCAAATTTGGTGGACTTGTGTGTTATTGCTATCGGTAGTCAGAGACAGAGCTTTGGCCTAGGGTGTGGCTTAAGGACTCTATAGCGCCACCTAGCGCATAGTCTGTTGTGGTTGACACAAACATTCACGAAAATTAACCAAATTTGGTGGGCTTGTGTGTTATTGTTTTGCTAGTTAGAGACAGAGCTCTGGACTAGGGTGTGGCTTAGGAACTCTATAGCGCCACCTAGCACATTGTCTGTTGTGGTTGACACAAACATTGATGAAAATGAACCAAATTTGGTGTGCTCGTGTGTTGTTGCTATCGCTAGTCAGAGACAGAGCTCTGGCCTAAGGTGTGGCTTCGGGACTCTATAGCGCCACCTAGCAGCATGTTATCTGTTGTGGTTGACACAAACATTCACGAAAATGAACCAAATTTGGTGGACTTGTGTCTTATTGCTATGGCTAGTCAGAGACAGAGCTTTGGCCTAGGGTGTGGCATAGGGACTATATAGCGCCACCTAGTGCGTTGTCTGTTGTGGTTGACACATACATTCACGAAAATGAACCAAATTTGGTGGACTTGTGTGTTATTGCTATCGGTAGTCAGAGACAGAGCTTTGGCCTAGGGTGTGGCTTAAGGACTCTATAGCGCCACCTAGCGCATTGTCTGTTGTGGTTGACACAAACATTCACGAAAATGAACCAAATTTGGTGGGCATGTGTTTTGTTATAGCTATTCAGAGACAGAGCTCTGGCCGAGGGTGTGGCTTAGGGACTCTATAGCGCCACCTAGTGTGTTACCTGTTGTGGTTGACATACATTCACGAAAATGAATCAAATTTGGTGAGCTTGTTTGTTATTACTGCCGCTAGTCAGAAACAGAGCTCTGGCCTAGGGTGTGGCTTAGGGACTATAGCGCCACCTAGCAGATTGTGTGTTGTTGTTGACGCATACATTCAGGAAAATGAACCAAATTTGGTGGGCATGTGTGTTATTGCTATAGCTATTCAGAGACAGCGCTTTGGCACAGGGTGTCTTAGAGACTGTATAGCGCCACCTAGCGCATTGTCTGTTGTGGTTGACACACTCATTCACGAAAATGAACCAAATTTGGTGGGCTTGCGCGTTATTGCTATCGATAGTCACAGATAGAGCTCTGGCCTAGGGTGTGGCTTAGGGACTCTATAGCGCCACCTAGCGTGTTGTCTGTTGTCATACATTCAGGAAAATTGACCAAATTTGGTGGGCATGTGTGTTGCTCATGCACATGCCCACCAACACGCACATGTTGCTTTGTTAGATTCCGAAATTTCACAGGTCTCCGCACCGCAGGTGCTCGGGCCCGCCATCGCCGCTTGCGGCTATATTTAGGGCCCGAGCACCGAGGTGCGGCCACTGAAAGTGGCTGCACCGTAGGTGCAAGGCCCTATTGTTTTTGCTCAGATTATTATTAGGGCCCGAGCACCGAGGTGCGGCCACTGAAAGTGGCTGCACCGTAGGTGCAAGGCCCTATTGTTTTTGCTCAGATTATTAGGGCCCGAGCACCGAGGTGCGGCCACTGAAAGTGGCTGCACCGTAGGTGCAAGGCCCTATTGTTTTTGCTCAGATTATTATTATTATTATTATTATTATTCTCTCTTCCTCTTAGCCCGTTTGGCCGTTTCACCAGCTTGGCATGCACCAAAACTCTTGTAATTTGGCAGGCATATGTAGAATTGCATTTGATACTCAGAGACAGAGCCCTGGCCTAGGGCGTGGCTCAGGGACTCTATAGCGCCACCTATCACGCTGTCTGTTTTGGTTGACACATGCATTCACGAAAATGGCCCAGATTTGGTGGGCACATGTGTTGTATTAATCTAAACAATTTTTACATTTACACTCTATAGTAAATATTCGAAGAATTTGAGTTATGGTTATGATTATGAATTTTGCACATCATGTATTTTGAAACACTTCTCCTAGACGGTTTATCGAAATCATGTCATATAAGCACTAAAATGATCTTGAGGGGTTGCCCGAGAGGAATTGCGACCAGATTTTTGAATTTCAAAAGTATATCGAAATGGCGAAGGTTTGAATCTAGGTGTCTTATAAAAGAAACAAAAAGTTGGTGTTATAGGCAGAAAACAGTGACTAATTTGGATGAAATTTGATGGAGTATTAGTTAGTGTGTTTGTAGTGACAGTCATATACAAAGTTTTGAATTTGGTGTTGTTTGTGATTTTTAAAAGCGCATTAATGATTGTGGTGGACACAGTTTTAGCTAAAATATTTTGAAGCGAGTTGATGAATAATAATAATCATATCAACCTATGCTGCAATTTCGACGTAAACCACATTAACAGAAAGTGAGTTATTTAGGTTTTCATATGACTATGGTCTCTCCTATCCGCTCCTTGCTGCCCGCGCGTGTTACACACAGAACTACCTAGCTGCTCCCTCACTGTGGCTCACCCACTCTCCACCTCCTTGTCTCTTTCCTTCCCCCCACAGTTATTCACACTTTCCCCTCTCTCCCAGCTGGATGTCTCTCTCTCCTCCCCCGCTCTCCACACAGAGACACAGACACAGACACAGACACAGACACAGACACACACACACACACACACACACACACAGAGTCAAGAATGACAGTGTGATGCAAAGTAAAAGGTAAAAAAAGATCATGTGTATAAAGACTTTATTCAGGTTAAGTCATTTTTGTGATTGAATTGGGGACTGACTGAGTAAGACCCAAGTTCTAATCCTCATAAAAATGTGGTGGCTTTGTGTGTTGCCACCTCTAGTCTGAGACAGAGCCCTGGCCTAGCGTGTGGCTTAGGGACTCCTGGTCTCACTCACACACACACACACACACACACACACACACACACACACACACACACACACACACACACACACACACACACACACACACACACACACACACACACACACACACACACACACACACACACACACACACACACACACACACACACACACACACACACACACACACACACACACACACACACACACACACACACACACACACTTGGGGCAGCCGTGGCCTACTGGTTAGGGCTTGGGGCTTGTAACTGGAGGGTTGTCGGTTCGATCCCCGACTAGTCCACAGCTGGAGTGCCCTTGAGCAAGGCACCTAGCCCCTCACTGCTCCCGGAGTGCGCTATTTTTTTGTACTGTATGGCTCCATTTGTCTCTACCCTGTCTGTCTGTCTGTCTGTCTGTCTGTCTGTCTGTCTGTCTGTCTGTCTGTCTGTCTGTCTGTCTGTCTGTCTGTCTCTCTCTCTCTTTCTCTCTCTCTCTCTCTCTCTCTCTCTCTCTCTCTCTCTCTCTCCCGCATTTTTCTCCCTCCCCCATTCTTTCCACACAGACACAAACACACACACACACACACACACACACACACACACTCTCTCTCCCTTCCTTGAACCACCTGAAAATGAATGGCCACCTAGCGCATTGTCTGTTGCGGTTGACACACACATTCACGAAAATGAACCAAATTTGGTGGGCTTGTGCGTTATTGCTATCGATAGTCAGAGAAAGAGCTTTGGCCTAAGGTGTGGCTTAGGGACTCTATAGCGCCACTTAGCGTGTTGTCTGTTGTGGTTGACACATACATTCAAGAAAATTGACCAAATTTGGTGGGCATGTGTGTTGCTCATGCACATGCCCACCGACACGCACATGTTGCTTCGTTAGATTCCGAAATGTCACAGGTCTCCGCACCGCAGGTGCTCGGGCCCGCCATCGCCGCTTGCGGCTATATTTATTATTATTATTATTATTATTCTCTCTTCCTCTTAGCCCGTTTGGCCGTTTCACCAACTTGGCATGCTCCAAAACTCTTGTAAATTGGCAGGCATATGTAGAATTGCATTTGATACTCAGAGACAGAGCCCTGGCCTAGGGCGTGGCTCAGGGGGTCTATAGCGCCACCTACCGCGCTGTCTGTTGTGTTTGACACACACATGCACGAAAATGAACCAAATTTGGTGGGTATGTGTGTTGTATTAATCCGAACAACTTTTACATTGAAACTATATAGTAAATATTAAAAGAATTTGAATTATGTGAGATTTTCTGATTTTTGCACATCATGTATTTTGAAACACTTCTCCTAGACGGTTTGTCGAAATCATGTCATTTTAGCAGTAAAATGATCTTGAGGGGTTGCCCAAGAGAAATTGCGAACAGATTTTTGAATTTCAAAAGTATATCGAAATGGCGAAGGTTTGAACCTAGGTGTCTTATAAAAGGAACAAAAAGTTGGTGTTATAGGCAGAAAACAGTGACTAATTTGGATGAAATTTGATGGAGTATTAGTTAGTGTGTTTGTAGTGACAGTCATATACAAAGTTTTGAATTTGGTGTTGTTTGTGATTTTTAAAAGCGCATTAATGATTGTGGTGGACACAGTTTTAGCTAAAATATTTTGAAGCGAGTTGATGAATAATGATAATCATATCAACCTATGCTGCAATTTCGACGTAAACCACATTAACAGAAAGTGAGTTATTTAGGTTTTCATATGACTATGGTCTCTCCTATCCGCTCCTTGCTGCCCGCGCGTGTTACACACAGAACTACCTAGCCGCTCCCTCACTGTGGCTCACCCACTCTCCCCCTCCTTGTTTCTTTCCTTCCCCCCACAGTTATTCAGACTTTCCCCTCTCTCCCAGCTGGATGTCTCTCTCTCCTCCCCCGCTCTCCACACAGAGACACAGACACAGACACAGACACACACACACACACACACACACACACAGAGTCAAGAATGACAGTGTGATGCAAAGTAAAAGGTAAAAAAAAGATCATGTGTATAAAGATTTTATTCAGGTTAAGTCATTTTTGTGATTGAATTGGGGACTGACTGAGTAAGACCCAAGTTCTAATCCTCATAAAAATTTGTCTTTGCCTTGTGTGTTGCCACCTCTAGTCTGAGACAGAGCCCTGGCCTAGCGTGTGGCTTAGGGACTCCTGGTCACTCACTCACTCACTCACTCACTCACTCACTCACTCACACACTCACACACACACACACACAATATTATTATTCTCTCTTCGTCTTAGCCCGTTTGGCCGTTTCACTGACTTGGCATGCTCCAAAACTCTTGTAATTTGGCAGGCATATGTAGAATTGCATTTGATACTGAGAGACAGAGCCCTGGCCTAGGGTGTGGCTCAGGGGGTCTATAGCACCACCTATCGCGCTGTCTGTTGTGGTTGACATGTGCATGCATGAAAATGAACCAAATTTGGTAGGCAGATGTGTTGTATAAATCTAAACAACTTTTACATTTACACTACATAGTGAATCTTAAACAAATTTGAGTTATGATTATGATTATGATTTTTGCACATCATGTATTTTGAAACACTTATCCTAGACGGTTTATCGAAATCATGTCATATGAGCAGTAAAAGGATCTTGAGGGTTTGCCCGAGAGGAATTGCGAACAGATTTTTGAATTTTCGAAGCATATCGAAATGGCGAAGGTTTGAATTATGGCGTCTTATTACGAAACAGGAAGTTGGTGTTATAAGCAGAAAATAGGTTATAAATTGGATGTAATTTGGCAGCTACGTGTGGAATTGCTTCTGCTAGTCAGGGACAGAGCTCTGGCCTAAGGTGTGGCTTCGGGACTCTATAGCGCCACCTAGTAGCACGTTATCTGTTGTGGTTGACACAAACATTCACGAAAATGAACCAAATTTGGTGGATTTATGTGTTTTTGCTATCGCTAGTCAGAGACAGAGCTCTGGCCTAAGGTGTGGCTTCGGGACTCTATAGCGCCACCTAGTAGCACGTTATCTGTTGTGGTTGACACAAACATTCACGAAAATGAACCAAATTTGGTGGATTTATGTGTTTTTGCTATCGCTAGTCAGAGACAGAGCTCTGGCCTAAGGTGTGGCTTAGGGACTCTATAGCGCCACCTAGTAGCACGTTATCTGTTGTGGTTGACACAAACATTCACGAAAATGAACCAAATTTGGTGGACTTATGTGTTATTGCTATCGCTAGTCAGAGACAGAGCTCTGGCCTAGGGTGTGGCTTAGGGACTCTATAGCGCCACCTAGTAGTACGTTATCTGTTGTGGTTGACACAAACATTCATGAAAATGAACCAAATTTGGTGGACTTATGTGTTATTGCTATCGCTAGTCAGAGACAGAGCTTTGGCCTAGGGTGTGGCTTAGGGACTCTATAGCGCCACCTAGTGCGTTGTCTGTTGTGGTTGAAACATACATTCACGAAAATGAACCAAATTTGGTGGACACATGTGTTATTGCGATCGCTATTGAGGGTGTGGCTTAGGGACTCTATAGCGCCACCTAGCGTGTTAGCCGTTTTGGGTTGACATTTACATTCACAAAAATGAATCAAATTTCATGAGCTTGTGTGTTATTACTGCCGCTAGTGAAAAACAGCTCTGGCCTAGGGTGTGGCTTAGGGACTCTATAGCGCCACCTAGCGCATTGTCTGTTGTGGTTGACACATACATTCAAGAAAATTGACCAAATTTGGTGGCCATGTGTGTTGCTCATGCACATGCCCACCAACACGCCTCATGTTGCTTTGTTAGATTCCGAAATGTCACAGGTCTCCGCACCGCAGGTGCTCGGGCCCGCCATCGCCGCTTGCGGCTATATTTATTATTATTATTATTATTATTATTATACTTCTATTCCTCTTACCCTTAACTTTTTCGCCCTTTTTCACCAACTTGACATGCACTAAAACTCTTGTAATTTGGCATCTAGATGTGGAATTGTTAACTGTACTTAGAGACAAAGGTTTGGCCAAGGGTGTGGCTCAAGGACTGTATAGCGCCACCTAGCGTGCTGTCTGCTGTGGTTGACGCATACATTCACGGAAATGAACCAAATTTGGTGGACATGTGTGTTGTATTATTCTGAACAAGTTTTACATTTAAACTATATAGTGAATCTTAGAAGAATTTGAATTATGTGAGATTTTCTGATTTTTGCACATCATGTATTTTGAAATACTTCTCCTAGACGGTTTATCGAAATTATGTCATTTAAACACTAAAATGATCTTGAGGGGTGGCCTGAGAGGAATTGCGACCAGATTTTTGAATTTCAAAAGTATATCGAAATGGCGAAGGTTTGAATCTAGGTGTCTTATAAAAGAATCAAAAAGTTGGTGTTATAGGCAGAAAACAGTGACTAATTTGGATGAAATTTGATGGAGTATTAGTTAGTGTGTTTGTAGTGACAGTCATATACAAAGTTTTGAATTTGGTGTTGTTTGTGTTTTTTAAAAGCGCATTAATGATTGTGGTGGACACAGTTTTAGCTAAAATATTTTTAAGCGAGTTGATGAATAATTATAATCATATCAACCTATGCTGCAATTTTGATTTCAACCATGTTAACAGAAAGTGAGATATTTAGGTTTATTAGGTTTTTATAGGTCTGTTTCCCTAGCCGCGCATGGTCTTGCTCCCTCACTGTGGCTCACCCACTCTCCCCCCACAGTTCTTCCCACCCCTCCCCTCTCTCCCAGCTGGATGTCTCTCTAACCTCCCCCGCTTTCCACATAGAGACTCAGACACAGACAGACACACACACACACACACACAGACACACAAACCTATGCTGCAATTTTGCAACACATTAACAGAAAGTGAGTTATTTAGGGTTATTTGTTTGATGCCCTAGGGAATGAAACTCAATTGTCTGTAAAAGTCTCTCACTCATTTGACATTCTGTGGTCGAGAGCACTGTCCCGCCCACTACATCATGTGATTAGTTAGTCAGTGCAGATCCAGGCGACCCCATAGAAGACTCATAGCATAGCTCTACACTGAGTGTTTTCGTGGATTTATATTGTGGAAACAGTGCAATCATTTTGACTTTTTGTCTACGGAGTTATTCTTGAAAGTAAGGTAACAGTTTTGTTGAAACGCAACTTTGCAAGCTATTTGATGCGGTTCAATAAGTTGGCTAAAGCGCTCGTTTCCTCCATCTAGCTAACTCCAAGTGATGGACGTTAGTGATATGGTGTTTACTAGCTAGTTTATCTTAGCTTACAAATAGAGCCTTGATAGCCTCATGGATAGCCTAGGTGACAGCCTAACTAGGCCTACCGAAACACAATCCAAACTGTTGACAGTTGTAAAATGTAACGTGAAGTTCAAATGTGTCACTGTTTGGGAGTAGCCTGCCTTTTGGGAGCTAACGTTATAGCAAGGCAGGTTTTTGTCACGTTCGGTAATTAACAAGTCCCAGTGCGATAACGAACGTCAAATAGCCTAGCTGCTACTGTAGTTGGTCTTGTTTGAAAAGGTCTAGCGGAAAACAACAGGCACCTAGGGCCAGCCGTAGTAAATTCGACCTGGTTTTAAATCTTGGCCTAAGCTAGCTAGCTAGCTAGCTAACTCCAAGTGATGCACGTTAGCGATATGGTGCTTACTAGTTTATTTTAGCTTACAAATAGAGCATTGATAGCCTAGGTGTCAGTTTAACTCCTGAAACATAATCCAAACTTTTGACAGTTGTAAAACGTAACGAGAAGTTCAAATGTGTCACATTTTGGGAGTAGCCTACCGTTTGTGAGTGGAAGCTAGCTAATGCTAGCTATTAGTGGAGGACGTAAGTTTGAAACCACAACGAACTTACTCTGCCTAACTGAAGGAGGACGTTTCTCCATGGACATCTAGAAAGCAGGAGAGAAGATGACAGAACTAGAACTGGCCGTCTGCTTCACTGGTTAGCTTTCAATCAAGGTAAGAACATTTCCCTCCAGTGCAAGGCAGGTTAATGTTAATCAGTTGTGGTGATTAATTGCCTTTAAATGGAGTGAACCATCTATCTATTCAAAATAATCTAAACGTTTCCACTGTCTGGAAATACGCTAGTTTGGTGCCACCGATTCATATGAGCAGTCGTGCAATGTGTGTGTGATCCAAGTGAAACCATACGAGGCTAGAAACAACGATATTTTTCAAACGATTGATTCCTGCAACTATACATTGAAACAGCATAGGCAGACTGCCTAATCCTAGTTTTTGAAACGATTGAAGATGGTATGAACATAGTTTATCCCTTATGCGTTTGCAAACATGCTCTGGGTAGACTTCAAAACGTTTTTTTATTATTTGATCTGCCATCACTAAGCCTAGTTTATTAGGCTATAGGCCTATGCATTAATAACCTTGCCTATGATGGGCTGAGAAATCTGCTGTCGACGTTAGGCATGAAACGGTAGGCTCAAATTATTTATTTAAAAGACGTAATTTATGAAGTTGTTGTTGGCTTTGCCACGCGTTCGCATCCAGTTTGACGTGTCCGGATTTTCCGATAATGACAGCAATCTCGTGATGGCAATATTGACTTTTAATTTCTGCGCGTGTAAACTAGTCTAGGCTACAGTGCCTGAAGTTAGCTGTGACAGACTAGCCTACTGGTTTTCATAGTTTTAGCCACAAAGCCTGTCTACCCTAGGTCAACTAAATTGTTTAGTTATCACCTTGTCATGTCGCGTTTTTCCAGCCTTATCTCCGTGCGCCCCATGTCATTCAAAACGTCATTCAAAACATATTTCGGGATAGCCATCTCACTATGAGAAAACGTATGACGACAGTGCTAAGAGATTAACACATTGGCATGCTTGGTAAACTTGTCTTGCACATAATATTGAGCTGATTTTTTTAGTGAAAATGGCCTGTAGCATTGTGCTGATAGATGAAAAAAGTTGCCTATTTAAAGGCACAGTTTGAATTTTAATCCTAGCTCTCCATTTAGTGTGTGCACTTGAACAAGTGATGTAGCTTATAACAGTAGGGCCAGACATCTGTTTTTAAGAGGAAAGGTGTAGGACATGTTACTTTGGAAGGAGAGGGAGTGGTGCAATTTGATTTTCTTTGGAACTTAAATATCATCAAGCAACCTCTTCAAACAGCATCAATATATCAATAAGCCTATTCACTATTATATTATATTGTACAGGACTAGAGCTAGAGGACTAAGGGGGCAGGCTATATGTTATCAAGTAGGCCTATATTAAAACATGTAGTCAACATTATAACTTTATGTTGGTTTAAGTGAAAACAAAGCATGTCATGAACTAGGAAAATCCATGGTACTACATCATTGTTGGCAAAATGATCATGATAGCCTACATATTTCATCCATATCTGGTTTAGTCTTGAGCAGGCCTAGGCTACTTTGCTATAAATTAGTCGTAGACTTATTACAATATAGTCTATGTATATCTATATATATCGAGGGCTGAGAACCACAGGGGCGTAAGTGACATTTCACCAACTTTACAAGAGAGCCAAAACAAATCTAACTGCTTATGTTCACAGTTAAAGACCTTTGGTTTTTGGTTTTGTCAATCATTTTATATTTATAAATATTTTACTTCTATAATTGTGTCAGCTAAAAAGAGCTCAAGAGCTTTCAGGTGATATATATAACTCAATTTTGACCAAAATGTCACTTACGCAACTGCCCCTTTGGTTCTCAGCCCTCGATATATGTTATAATGTTTATATGTATCACAGTTTATCAACAGTTCTCATAAAAGTCATCTGATGTTATCATTTAAGGGGTCATTTTTGAAAACTTTCTCCTGAGGGTGCTGGGTATATTTTCCTCTTTTTTGTCCTTTGCCAATCACACCCCTGAAATATGGTGTGAATCAATCCATGCTGTTCAACATCATCGAGTGCTGTCAGTAAGAAAAAGAACAAGGAAACTTGATATGACAGAGCAGCAAACACTCATTTTCTATGCCCCATTCAGTTAACCTAATGATAGTTGCTGGTTCAGTATTCGGCTAAGGTTGTATCAAATTTCCTGGTTCTTTATCCTACAGTGACCTCAAACAACAGGGCTTTGAATTTGTTCACTCACAATTTCAATACTGGAAAACTGGTCTTGAAAGTCCTTAAAAAGTGCTTGAATTTGGCCATGATAATGGTGTACAAACCCTGTGCATGTAAATTTAACGGTCTATCGTAGCAATAACAGCAACATTTTCTTTTATTTGGACTTCGGATAGACTTTTTATGAGGAACATTTAAAACCCTTGAACTAATAAAGTAAATTAAGTGAGAGGAAGTGTGCAGACCTTTTACTCTTTTTTTGAACATTTAAAACCCTACAACTTATCTTCGTGGCAGAAGGCGTACTTTAGAAATTTCACAGACAAAATTGTTTTTGCTACCCCTAGTCAGAGACAGAGCTCTGGTCTAGGGTGTGGCTTAGGGACTCTATTAGGGATGCACCGATTCAACTTTTTCAGTCCCGATACAGATACCGATGCCTGGGCTCTGCGTATCGGTCGATATCCGATACCGATCCGATACCATTGTTAATTAATAAACTGTATACCTCACCATGTGGAAAAGACTAAAGGCATCAGGCTTGACTTCATTCTTCAGTCTTTCCCTAACTAAACATTACTTTCCTAAAAAAAATCTAACAAAATAACACTTAGATATAAAGGTAATGTATTATTATTATTATTATTATTATTATAATTATCATCATCATTATTGATTATATTACTAGTATTAAAAATAAACAGTTGTACATCAGCAGCAACTTGGAACAGCATTCAAATTCAAGTTCACAGTTATTACTAAATAATACATCTAACAAAAAAAACAATTTTGCAGATAAAAATCCCGTATTAGTGACATACATTGAAACACCCCTGCCAAAATGGTGTCACCCGCGAAACCCCTCTATTTACTCATAGTGGTACGGTCCTGCAGTTTCCCCACGATAAACTAATTAGTTCACACGGAGTTTGAATGGTGGTAAACGGTAGAAGTTGTACGTTTTATCTAATAAATTATAAGTTTTTAACAGCCAATTTGAACATTTGCATGTCTTTATACCAAGAACAGTTTATACAGATGAGATGAAAATGACAATGTGTTTAGTTTGAGTAGCCTATTTTGTTGACTATTACACATTAACGTGTTGCCTAAATGCAACAAAACGCATAAAGATCGTAATTAATCTATGACAAATGGTGGTTAGTATAGATATTCTTTTGATCCTATGACATAAATTTGGTATCTGTATTTATCCCATCCATGAATTTAGACACTCAGAGCACACAGTGAGGTGAGGCACGCTCTAACCCGCAGCAGTGAGCTGCGCTAAATGGCTGGTTGCGCGTCATGGCTCAGCCTTTTTTTGAGACTATATTAAATTCGGATCGGCCCATGGATCGGCTAATTTTTTCCGATCCCCGATCCAGCTATTTTGTTCATATCGGGGCCGATATCCGATCCAAATATCGGATCGGTGCATCCCTAGACTCTATAGTGCGTGCCACCTAGCAGATTGTGTTGTGGTGATGTGTACATTCACGAAAATGAAGCAAATTTGGTGGTTTTGTGTGTTGTTGCTGCCGCTACTGAAAGATAGAGCTGTGACACATACATTGACACAATTAGGTAGGCTTGTGTGTTATTGCTACCGCTAGTCAGGGACAGAGCTCTGGCCTAGGGTGTCGCTTAGGTACTCCATAGTGCCACCTAGCATGTTGTCTTTTGTGGTTGACACATGTATTCACAAAAATGAACCAAATTTAGTGGGCATGTATGTTGCTCATGCACAGGCACACCAACCCACACATGTTGCTTTGTTAGATTCCGAAATGTCACAGGTCTCCGCACCGCAGGTGCTCGGGCCCGCCATCGCCGCTTGCGGCTATATTTAGGGCCCGAGCACCGAGGTGCGGCCGCTGTAGCAGCGGCTGCACCGTAGGTGCAAGGCCCTATTGCTTCTGCTCAGATTATTATTATTATTATTATTATTATTATTATTATGTCTGTGGAATCCTCTTACAGCTCATGTTTGGCCTTTTTTCACCAACTTGGCATGCTCTAAAACTCTTGAAATTTGGCAGTAAGATGTGGAATTGGTAACGCTACTCAGAGACAGAGCTCTGGCCAAGGGTGTGGCTCAGGGACTCTATAGCGCCACCTACCGCGCTGTCTATTGTGGTTGACACGTGCATGCACGAAAATGAGCCAAATTTGGTAGGCAGATGTGTTGCATGAATCTGAACAACTTTTACATTTACACTACATAGTGAATCTGAAACAAATTTGAGTTATGATTATGATTATGATTTTTGCACATCATGTATTTTGAAACACTTCTCCTAGACGGTTTATCGAAATCATGTCATATCAGCACTAAAATGATCTTGAGGGGTTGCCCGAAAGGAATTGCGACCAGATTTTTGAATTTCAAAAGTATATCGAAATGGCGAAGGTTTGAATTATGGCGTTTTATTAAGAAACAGGAAGTTGGTGTTATAGGCAGAAAAAAGGCTATGAATTGGATGTAATTTGGCAGCTACATGTGGAATTGCTTCTGCTAGTCAGAGACACAGCTCTGGCCTAAGGTGTGGCTTTGGGACTCTATAGCGCCACCTAGCAGCACGTTATCTGTTGTGGTTGACACAAACATTCACGAAAATGAACCAAATTTGGTGGACTTGTGTGTTATTGCTCTGGCTAGTCAGAGACAGAGCTTTGGCATAGGGTGTGGCATAGGGACTCTATAGCGCCACCTAGTGCGTTGTCTGATGTGGTTTACACAAACATTCACGAAAATGATCCAAATTTGGTGGGCTTGTGCATTATTGCTATCGATAGTCAGAGATAGAGCTCTGGCCTAGGGTGTGGCTTAGGGACTCTATAGCGCCACCTAGCGCATTGTCTGTTGTGGTTGACACGTACATTCACCCAAAGGAACCAAATTTGGTGGGCATGTATGTTATTGCTATAGTTATTCAGAGACAGAGCTCTGGCCTCGGGTGTGGCTTAAGGACTCTAAAGCGCCACCTAGTGCATTGTCTGTTGTGGTTGACACATACATTCACCAAAATGAACCAAATTTAGTTAGCATATGTGTTATTGCTATAGCTATTCAGAGACAGCGCTCTGGCCAAGGGTGTCTTAGGGACTGTATAACGCCACCTAGCGCAATGTCTTTTGTGGTTGACACACACATTCACGAAAATGAACCAAATTTGGTGGGCTTGTGCGTTATTGCTATCGATAGTCAGATATAGAGCTCTGGCGTAGGGTGTGGCTTAGGGACTCTATAATGCTACCTAGCATGTTGTCTATTGTGGTTGACACATACATTCAGGGCATGTGTGTTGCTCATGCACATGCCCACCAACACGCACATGTTGCTTTGTTAGATTCCGAAATGTCACAGGTCTCCGCACCGCAGGTGCTCGGGCCCGCCATCGCCGCTTGCGGCTATATTTATTATAGTTTTTTCCTCCTTACCTGTTTTTTTTTTTTCACCAGCTTGGCATGCTCTAAAACTCTTGTAATTTGGCAGCCATTTGTAGAATTGCAATCGAAACTCAGACACAGAGTTTTGGTCTAGGGTGTGGCTCAGGGATTCTATAGCGCCACCTAGCGCGGTTTCTGTTGTGTTTGACACATTCATGCACGAAAATGAACCAAATTTGGTGGGCATATGTGTTGTATTAATCTGAACAACTTTTACATTTAAACAATATAGTAAATCTTAGAAGAATTTGAGTTATGATTATGATTATGATTTTTGCACATCACTTATTTTGAAACACTTCTCCTACACAGTTTATCGAAATCATGTCATATAAGCACTAAAATGATCTTGAGGGGTTGCCCGAGAGGAATTGCGACCAGATTTTTGAATTTCAAAAGTATATCGAAATGGCGAAGGTTTGAATTATGGCGCTTTATTCAGAAACAGGAAGTTGGTGTTATAGGCAGAAAAAAGGTTTTGAATTGGATGTAATTTGGCAGCTATATGTGGAATTGCTTCTGCTAGTCAGAGACAGAGCTCTGGCCTAGGGTGTGGCTTTGGGACTCTATAGCGCCACCTAGCAGCACGTTATCTGTTGTGGTTGACACAA
>NC_085009.1:4848200-4907913 GCF_963854185.1 Sardina pilchardus
CTCACTAACACTGACACACAACAACACACCAAGTATATCATTCAACTGTTTTCTCTGTCATTTTCTGGTGTGTTCTCTCTCTCTCTCCCTCTCTCTCTGTGACCATATGAGTTGTCAGAGTCTTTTTCCCTCATACTTTCTCAAATGTCTTCTCAGTCTTTTAGTCGCCGATCACACACTGACACACACTGGTTTATTCATTGGTTCATATATTCAGTATACTGTAGAATCGTTCTATGTCCATAAACCACTTCTGCTAGCCTGTTCTAAACTGATGTCAGTAAACACATACTATTCTGCCATTACTTTTTGGTCCAGGAGCACAACGCAGTGCTGTCTACACCGAGACTGTTCCCGTAGATGAGCTGCTTCTCCCTTCCAGTGAGTGCAATACTGTATGCATAGACAACCCTAATGGGAGCTATTTTGATGTTTTCCAAACAACCTTGAATGGAAACAACATATTTCCTCAACTTTCTGAGAACTGTAAGTAAGCGCAAAGAAACAGGTTGTAAAGGAAGAAAAAAACAAAACATAGAATACAAAGGGAGAGGAACAAGATTTCCAATAACTGCTCTGTCTCCGATGAGGATAATCCAAAGCTAAAATGGAAACTAATAGCCAAGATCTCAGGCAAGGCACTGCTTAACAACACAGGCTTATCCATGGTAACGAGCTGTCGGTTCATGCTCCTCCTAGCCCTCAGTGGGAGGTAAAGTGCCATAGCACATATTTCAAAAACACACACTGTAATTTTTACAGAAATATCACAGAAGTATATTCAAAGAAATTGATCTGGGAGAGGCCTTTGACGAGCACCTTAGTTTAAACGAAGGCCTCGGAATTGGGTGGGAGTCGAAAACAACTGATATTATTCCCTTGGCTGTTGAACAAAAACTCATTAAGGTGATAGGAAGGAATAAACGGGCTCCAAAGGTCGAAGTCTGGAGTTTATTTGTGAAGCTGCAATGATTGTGGGCTAATTTGAGGCAACAATGGGGTAATTTAAAACAGGCTTGAATCTGATCTCAGATCAGTTTATCGTTCTTATGAGAGCAAGTGGTCAGTATCTTGGGACAATGTTGTTTCTCATTAAGAAAACAAACCCCATGACACTATCATCCAATTTCAGGTTGAGGGCAAGTCTTATAAAAATACACCATTATTGCACTATTATTATAAGTCGTGCACATGAGCAGCTTCAATGACCACTCCGGAAGTTTCACAATATGTGTTGATTGCCCTTTCAGAATCCCCACGAGAGCACTCTCTCTCTCTCTCTCTCTCTCTCTCTCTCTCTCTCTCTCTCTCTCTCTCTCTCATATAGTTGATATATGGCAGAAAGAAGTAGTTCTACAAACAAGACAGTTTTCAGCGATTAAAAAGTTTAAATCATAACACCAAAAGAACATAATGCAAGAGGCAACAGTGGTATAAGTGTGATAATGGACGTTCGGTTCAAAAAAAGAAATGCATTTACGAAATGTAAACTCCCTTCTGCTGGCGCGTTGGGCCGTTTAACCACCTTGAATGTGCATTTCTCTCTATGAACCGAATGCTGTGTCGTCCATTATTCCTTACCTAATTACCGCTGAAAACATATAATGACCGCTGTCATAAAATAAGTCCCTTCAGGGCGAAGCAAGACCAATTCGGGACTTATTTTCCTGATAATGACGTTCTATACAAAATTCCTAATTTCAATGTGAACATTTTGAAAATAAATGAGCTAATCTGACTATTTTGAAATAATTAATTTATGCAATACTTGGTCAGGCTCCTTTTGCACAAATTACTGCAATTACTGCAGTGTGACGTGATATGGAGGCAATCAGCCTGTGGCACTGCTGAGTTGTAACTTTTCCAAGATATTCAAATTTTTGTTGAGATGCGCCTGTACTAGACCACTAAGGGTCATAGAATATCAAAGAGAATCTCGTTTTAAAGCTTTGAACAGTGTGTATTCTCTTTCTTCTTCTCTTCTCTGGCATCTGTGTTTGAACCAGCCCACTTTCATGTGGTAGTTTAGGGAAAATAAAGGTTTTGCACCTCTTACAACCGTCAGGGGAGTTTGTTGGCGGAGGGAAGGAAGCAAGCCTGGGGATGTCCCAGAGGAGCTCGCTGATTGGTTGAGAGAGGCACACTACGACCCCGCCGATCGGCCATGTTGATTTGAGAAGAGCGAGTGGGAGGGTCCGATGGCTGAACACATTCAGAGAGTTGAGAGAGATTCAACAAAACAAAATAATATCCTTTTTTGTGTGAAGGCACAATTGGAATCCAATGTCATATATACCATACAGTGTGTGTATATATAGTGAAAAGCTCAAATTGGATTCCAGGTGTGGAATCCAAATCATTGTAGCCTCTGTGCCTCTGTGCCCACTGTCAGACAAAGCCGGACAAGCTACAGGCTGTACAAGCTACAGTACATGGCTGTAAGGCATGTCGAGGCTAACCACTTCCCCATTATCACTTCTGACGCTTGAGTGAGCTTCCACGAGGCCTCCTCGGGGCTATTGTCCCCAGGTTTCTGGCCTTACCTTTCCCCTTTGACCTATCTATGCTTAGTGGTGCTTTAGGTGGTGTCAAGGTGGAAGGCACGGTTAACAAAGTCATGTTAAAGTGATTCAGCGAATTCACCGATACAAATGGTCAGTACATAAAAGCAAGGCTCTGATTAATATTTGGGCTGATAAAGTGTGAGTGGGAAGAACCAGAGCGGGCGTAAGAGCTATGACATTTTGATTTTGTCAGGGCATTTTGGGAATACAACCACAAGACACGAATCTGAAGCAGGCAGGCTAACATACTTCAGGATCCACAACAGTCATTAAATTCTATTTCAAAAGAAAACGCAGCTTACTCAAATGAATATGCATGAAATTCAGAATTGTTCATAACTAGTATTATTTAGCCAGTCATGGTTGCTTTTGAGCCAGTGATGTTTAGTACTAAACATGAATGATTTGCATGCTAGCTGCAGTCCTCTATTGTGAACAACTGAGCTAACATTACCATCACTACATACATGTTAGGATTATGATTATAACCTCCCTGAAGATTATGAGATGTCAACCAATAGGAAGTCATCTTTGGAGATCAGATCAATGACGTTATGCAATCACCCATCTCAGGAACTTTTTAGCAGGCCTTTGAATATATATGGCACACCCTGATGCACTAACCCTCCCAAAATATTTTTGCAGCATCCAATCTAAAGTTCAGGGAGTGAATGAAGCTAGGAAGGGATAGCTCCTCATGATGTCCTTCAGAGAACTGCAGTTCTATTCAGAACCCTACAGTACATTCAGCCCTCTTGCTGGAGTAGATGCTGGTGCCGGAGCTGGAGTAGGAGAAGCCTGGGGCTGTTCTGTCCTTTTTAGCCAGGAGCGAGGCTGTCCAGGGGCCCTTTGACACAGATCTGCAGCACTGCTGTCCACTCCCTCAAGACACAGGTCCTGGACCCTGGTGGACAGTGGAGGAGGAGGAGGAGGAGGAGGAGGAGGTGGTGGTGGTGGGGATGGAGGCGGGGGCTCAGAGCGTGGTGGGGCAGACCAGGTGGGCACCATCGATGTGGCGCTCCGGAGGGCGCGGAAAAAGTCGCTGAGGTCTGCGTCGGAGGTGGGGCTCTGTGAGCCAGAGGGACTTGAGGGCTGCTGCCTTCTTCTGAGCGGCCCGATAGCGCTCTCTCAGGACGGCCATTCCTTGGCTGAAGAGACCATCCGGGGACAACGGACCGTCGAGGAAAGGGAGTCTTACGTGGGAGGTCCGACAGGTTTGGCCACAGGTGCTGCACTACTAAGAATCCCAGCTCACAGCCCTGGGCTAGTGCTGAGCACTTCATCGCCTACAGCACTGCCGCTGAAATGCTGTGCCAAATGAACTTCTAGGACACCACAGTATCCTCCTAAGGCCCAAGCTGTTTTTTTACATGCAATTTTTATTTCACTATGCTTTTTGGGCTTATTTGAACCTAATTAGAATAAAAACTAAGCATCATCTTTTGATATGATGTACTTTTAGAGAAAAATGATGTCCACATATGTGGACGCTGGGTCCGAACTTCCATAAAACACAAGCATGTAATAGAATGAAAAACTCTTTTTTTTCACATTGAACCCAGCAGATCTTCCCTGACTGCTTTTGCATGAATCAATGTGCATGAACACATGCACAAATTTTTTTTTTAACATGTTTTGAATAATTGGGGGGGGGGGGGGGGGGGGGCTCAGTGTGCTGTGTGTGGGGCAGTGGCATACTGATGATCCAGAGGGTGGTGGGCAGTGTGTTGTATGTATGTGGCTAATAAGACGCTGGTAGGGGCAGTGTGTGTGTGTGTGTGTGTGGGGGGGGGGGGGTTGGCCAGTGTGCTGTGTATGTGGGGCAGTGTCAGATTATCCGGAGGGTGGTGGGCAGTGTGTTGTATGCATGTGGCTAATAAGGCACTGGTAAGGGGCAGTGTGTGTGTGTGTGATGGGGGGGTTGGCCAGGGGCAGGGACAAGTGCAAAAAGCATTTGAGGGGTGGGGGTGGTAAGAGTAAGCTGCAGGGGGTGAATGATGTGTGTGGGGGGGGGACACCAAGGGACAGAAGAAATCTTGGGCAGATCCACGGCTCAAGGGGCCAACCCAACTACCTGGGGTCGAGCTAGTAGAGGGAGCCTGTAAGTGTGTGTGTTGGTGGGGGGGGGGGAGTGGGGGGACAGTGTCATGTGTGTGTGGGGCAGTGGCATACTGATGATCCAGAGGGTGGTGGGCAGTGTGTTGTATGTATGTGGCTAATAAGACGCTGGTAGGGGCAGTGTGTGTGTGTGTGTGTGGGGGGGGGGGGGGGGGGGGTTGGCCAGTGTGCTGTGTATGTGGGGCAGTGTCAGATTATCCGGAGGGTGGTGGGCAGTGTGTTGTATGCATGTGGCTAATAAGGCACTGGTAAGGGGCAGTGTGTGTGTGTGTGATGGGGGGGTTGGCCAGGGGCAGGGGCAAGTGCAAAAAGCATTTGGGGGGTGGGGGTGGTAAGAGTAAGCTGCAGGGGGTGAATGATGTATGTGTGTGGGGGGGGGACACCAAGGGACAGAAGAAATCTTGGGCAGATCCACGGCTCAAGGGGCCAACCCAACTACCTGGGGTCGAGCTAGTAGAAGGAGCCTGTAAGTGTGTGTGTTGGTGGGGGGGGGGGGGGGGAGTGGGGGGACAGTGTCATGTGTGTGTGGGGCAGTGGCATACTGATGATCCAGAGGGTGGTGGGCAGTGTGTTGTATGTATGTGGCTAATAAGACGCTGGTAAGGGGCAGTGTGTGTGTGTGTGTGTGATGGGGGGTTGGCCAGGGGCAAGTGCAAAAAGCATTTGGGCGGGGGGAGGGGGTGGTGGTAAGAGTAAGCTGCAGGGGGTGAATGATGTATGTGTGTGTGGGGGGGAGCACCCAGGGACAGAAGAAATCTTGGGCAGATCCACGGCTCAAGGGGCCAACCCAACTACCTGGGGTCGAGCTAGTAGAGGGAGCCTGTAAGTGTGTGTGTTGGTGGGGGGGAGGGGGAGTGGGGGGGCAGTGTCATGTGTGTGTGGGGCAGTGGCATACTGATGATCCAGAGGGTGGTGGGCAGTGTGTTGTATGTATGTGGCTAATAAGACGCTGGTAAGGGGCAGTGTGTGTGTGTGTGATGGGGGGGGTTGGCCAGTGTGCTGTGTATGTGGGGCAGTGGCAGATTATCCGGAGGGTGGTGGGCAGTGTGTTGTATGTATGTGGCTAATAAGGCACTGGTAAGGGGCAGTGTGTGTGTGTGTGTGTGTGTGATGGGGGGTTGGCCAGGGGCAGGGGCAAGTGCAAAAAGCATTTGGGGGGGGGGGGGGGGAGTGTTAGCCAGTGTGCTGTGTATGTGGGGCAGTGTCATATGATGATACAGTGGTTTGGTGGGCTGTATGTTGTCTGTAAGCAGTGTGGCTTCCTATGATGCAGTGAAGTAGGGGGAGTTAGGTGAAGGTGGGGTAGGACGGCAGTCGTGTGTGTGTGTGTGTGTGTGTGTGTGTGTGTGTGTGTGTGTGTGAAAAGTTGAGAAGTATTGTAAGTGTAGTGGATTGCATGGAAAAGTGTGGTATATGTGAATTGCAATCAGGTGTGTTTGTGTGGGGTGGGGTGGGGTGGGGGGCAGTGTGCTGTGTGTGGGGGGCAGTGGCATACTGATGATCCAGAGGGTTTACTGAAATTTTGGTAACACTTTATTTGAAGGGGTCTACATAAGGGTGTCATGTAACCGTCATAAGAATGACATGACACATGTCATGCACATTAATGACACATTATTGACGTTTATGACTGTTGTCATAATGTGTCATTCGGTTTTTGTTATGTCAAGTTGACATTGTTTGGGCGTCATCATTATGACAACTTGACATTAGGCAAGATGACATTATCTGACGGCGTCTTTGTCATGACAACTTGACATTAGGCAAGAAAATGTAATCCGTTTACAATATTGTCATGACAACTTGACATATAATTGTGTTTGGCCTGACTTATTTTCTAGGTTTTTTAAGTGATGAGCCTGAACAATTGGCTGTCATGACACCATTATAAATTGGTCATGAATACTTTTCTTGACCTCAACTACAGTGGTACAGTTTTGGTTTGTCATTAAGCTGTCACAAAGAACTATTACTGACCAAAATAGTTTTCTGACAGTGTCATGAATACTTACCTTTGACCTCAAGTACAGTGAACCATCTGAGATGTTTCCTGAACATGTCATGAAGTGTCATTACACTGTCATGTAGGATTCATTTCTGTACATTTTACATTTCTGGAACATTGAGTCTAATTTCAAGTATAATAACAACAAACACCATACTCAAGTCATGACTTCAAAGAGTTTATTTCAGCAATGAATTTTGCAAAACATATACATTGTAGTGCCTCGTTGCCATGGGTAGCTATCCTGAGTTCTTTAAAAACACCCTTAGCTTAGTGATCCCACAATTATATGCAAATTCTATTTACTCTTATTTACACATTCATCACACATGCATTACACTCAATCTTCAATAGTTTTCAATAGGCTAACTTTCAGTTTCAGGTATCAAATGTAATACAACCAACATCCAAGCAAAACATGGTTTTCTCTTTAATTAAAATAAAATACCAAACCCTATACTATGGCCGGCAGTTATTAAGTAAATAAATAAAAAATGAGTAGGCTATACCCAACCAGTTGTCAGAGTTCGTGTGGCAGGCCTGTAACGTTGCTAGTGTGCGTTGAAGCCTAAAACCAAAACGGCTCTTTCACGCCACTCCAGCAGCGCAACAAAGAAAACTCGGCGTGTAGTAGCCTAGGCCTATGTAATGGATGGACCAGATGGACAGACGTCTTCAGCGAGGCTCGTGGAGGTTCCGAGGATAAGTGGCCATGCAGGCTATCTCACGCAAAGTCAGTGGCATCGTGCTAGCAGCTAGCTAGGTCTTGCTGACTAGCTGAAGGCTTTATACTTGTGGGAAATTCTCGTCTCGAAGGTTTCACTTCCAATACAACTTCACCGTCTAGCAGTAATGTTTCAGTAGCCTAAGCGTTTTACCCACTAAACACAAAGGCTATATTTGTGTTAGGCTGCAGTAAACCTTTCCCGCTAAGCAGTCGTTCTCTCTTCTTCTCCCTGGTGTTGTTTCTTATTTCCTGATTAGGCTACCCTTGACCTCTAGCTCAATTCTCATTGGCTCAAATAATACAAATGTAACATAAACTACACATTTCTATCCTTTTCACTTTTAGAATCAAAACATAATATCTTGACAACATTTCAGTAACTAGGAAATTATAAACAAAATATATTCATCTAAAGCAATGCATAACCATGAAATTGAATAAACATGACTTGCGTGCACAAGAGTCAACGTTTCCAGTAGGCTAGAGATGAATATATATTTGTTTACAATTTCCTAGGTACTGAAATGTTGTCAAGATATTATGTTTTGATTCTAAAAGTGAAAAAGATAGAAATGTGTAGTTTATGTTACATTTGTATTATTTGAGCCAATGAGAATTGAGCTAGAGGTCAAGGGTAGCCTAATCAGGAAATAAGAAACAACACCAGGGAGAAGAAGAGAGAACGACTGCTGAGCGGGAAAGGTTTACTGCAGCCTAATACAAGTATAGCCTTTGTGTTTAGTGGGTAAAACGCTTACTTAAACATTACTGCTAGACGGTGAAGTTGTGTTGGAAGTGAAAACTTTGAGACGAGAATTTCCCACGAGTCTAAAGGGCCGTCCACACCAAGAACGATAACGATAACGATAACTATAACCATAACGATAAAAGCGTCCACACTGGCCAACGATAAGAAAAGTCTCTCCTCATGTTAATGAATGTGATGGCTAGAATATTATGGGTTCTGATTGGCTGTTGGCTTTTTATCGTTCTCAAAATCGCTCTGAAAGTGATCAACAACGATATCGTTCTTCATGTCGTTATCGTTATAGTTTAGGTGTGAACGTTGTCATTCATATTAACGAGAGCGATATTTATTTATAGTTATCGTTATCGTTATCGTTCTTGGTGTGAACGGCCCTTAAAGCCTTCACTAGTCAGCAAGACTTAGCTAGCTGCTAGCACAATGCCACTTGTCAATGACTTTGCGTGAGATAGCCTGCACGGCCACTTATCCTCGGAACCTCCACGAGCCTCGCTGAAGACGTCTGTCCATCTGGTCCATCCATTACATCTAGTAAGTTTTCTTTGTTGCGCTACTGGAGCTATGTGCTGGAGTGGCGTGAAAGAGCCGTTTTGGTTTTTAGGCTTCAACGCACACTAGCAACGTTACAGGCCTGCCACATGAACTCTGAACTGGTTGGGTAGCCTAGGCTACTCATTTCTTATTTATTTACTTAATAACTGCCGGCCATAGTATAGGGTTTGGTATTTTATTTCAATTAAAGAGAAAACCATTGTTTGCTTGGATGTTGGTTGTATTACATTTGATACCTGAAACTGAAAGTTAACCTATTGAAAACTATTGAAGATTGAGTGTAATGCATGTGTGATGAATGTGTAAATAAGAGTAAATAGAATTTGCATATAATTGTGGGATCACTAAGCTAAGTGGTTGTATTTCACATAGAGGTGATGAATGAACACTTGGATTAATTTGTTTATTTAATATTTTAAAGAACTCAGGATAGCTACCCATGGCAACGAGGCGCTACAATGTATTATGGTTTTGCAAGATTCATTGCTGAAATAAACTCTTTGAAGTCATAACTTAAGTATGGTGTTTGTTGTTATTATGCTTGAAATTAGACTCTGTTCAAGAAATGTAAAATGTACAGAAATAAAACCTACATGACAGTGTAATGACACTTCATGACATGTTCAGGAAACATCTCAGATGGTTCACTGTACTTGAGGGTCAAAGGTAAGTATTCATGACACTGTCAGAAAACTATTTTGGTCAGTAATAGTTCTTTGTGACAGCTTAATGACAAATCAAAACTGTACCACTGTAGTTGAGGTCAAGAAAAGTATTCATGACCAATTCATACTGGTGTCATGACAACCAATTATTCAGGCTCATCACTTAAAAAACCTAGAAAATAAGTCAGGGCAAACACAGTTATGTGTCAAGTTGTCATGACAATATTGTCAACGGATTACATTTTCTTGCCTAATGTCAAGTTGTCATGACAAAGATGCCGTCAAATAATGTCATCTTGCCTAATGTCAAGTTGTCATAATGATGACGCCCAAACAATGTCAACTTGACATAACAAAAACCGAATGACACATTATGACAACAGTCATAAACGTCAATAATGTGTCATTAATGTGCATGACATGTGTCATGTCATTCTTATGACGGTTACATGACACCCTTATGTAGACCCCTTCAAATAAAGTGTTACCCACTAATCTATGTATGTATATGTGTTTAGTTGTTGAATTGTTATTTATTACATTTAGACAATGTACAGCTTTTAGCTACACCAGAAAAACTTTTTTTCAATTTTTTTTTCTAGGAACTTCAGTCCCTGCGTACACATACGTGTACGTCATGTTTAGCGACATGCTAAGTTCTTATTTTACAGTTTTTTTTCCGAATTTTTTTGTCATGACTAATGTTCAACGCTTCTTTAAATACCTAAATAAGAATAAGCTATAAAATAATACAGGATTTTTTACCTGGAAGATGTTTGTGTATGGAGCGGCCACTTGAATTTTCGCTTGTGTTTGCCGCCATTTTGTTTTTTTACCGTAGTATGTTAGACACTTCTGACATCACCAGATGGAAGCATAAGTGCCCCTGTACGTGTCCAAAGCATCCCCAATACAGTAGTGAACACGATTGTGGACATTTGAGCTAAAATGTTCTGTCCACGTATGTTGCCGCTAAGCCCTAAGAGGGTATGAGAGGAATTTAGGTCTTATGAAGGTTACTTTTTTGTTTGTTAGTGTAACTATGATTTTTTCCCCCCTTATTATCTTTCTCTCTCTCTTTCTTTCTTTCTCTCTCTCTCGCTTTTTGTCACAGGTCCCCTTCGATCAGTTACTCTGCTATTTGGCCATGTGCGCTTTCAAATTGGGCAGAATGGCGTAATGAACGTGCTCAGTCTCCCCAGGCTCCCCTGAGCGCGCTCCCTGCCCTTGGGTCTGCCAACAACAAGAGGGAGGGGGAGGAGAACAGAACATAAAAGATGCCCAATGTCAGATTTCACACAACAGTAAGTTGCTCTCAGGGTTGCGTTATGAATCATGTATAATCTCTCTCAGCTTCCTTTTCTCTATCTCTCTGTCTCTCTCTCGCTTTCTTTCTCTCTCTCATGCGTAACCCCTCTCTCTCCTTTATCCTTCCCCTCTCTCCTCTCTCTCCCCCCTCCAAGAATTTCAAATCAGATTTGCTGTTGCCTTTTTCTGGGTCGTCTGCCAATTCTACAGCTCTGCTAATGTGGTCGGCTGGTCGCTACTTTCCTGTCCTGTGTTGTGCTGTCCCGATGACCATAACGAAGCCCAAATACACCAATGCATTACCAATCTCAGCGTTTGACACACATTGTGTTCATTCATACCACTGTGACTCATCACAAGGTAGGGCAAATAGTGATTCTACACCCAGACCTCCCACTGTCTTTTATCTTGCATGGGGGCTTCTTCATCCAACGTCCTCCTGTCAGTTCAGTGAAAATCGTGCCTGTTATTGAAAAATGGAGTTACGGGCGAAGCTGACTAAATGATTGTGCGAGCGGGTATTACGTCTGAACTCCGCTACTTCAAAAACACTTTGAGGGAAAAAAAAGAGTGAGATGAATAAACTCTGTTTAAGAATCAGACGTTGTCTTGTAGAAAAACACTGTGTAGTAGTGCCTTTAATACTTCTGAAACATTTACATGTTCTTAGCCAAGCAATCCTGGTCGAGAGTGAGGGGGAGACTACATTTTTCTCTTACATGCTTTGTTGCCCTAATTCCCTGGAGCTCTTTGCTGCGTACTTACCGTGAGAAAATAATACGACTTGACAATCCTTTAGCCCCACAGTTCAATTGTGAAATAAGTGTAATGTGCGCGCCGCCGTGCCACCGATGGTAATCGCTCGTGACAGATAACCTGCTGCAGACCTTCCCCTCCAATGCGCAGGGAACTAGGCAAGCAAAAGTGCAGACGCCATTTTTTTAGGGGGGAAAAGGAGGCCGCCCCAGTGGAGAGGTGAGGATGGGAGGGGTGGATGTAGGGTGGAGGAAGAGAAGAGAAGAGAAGAGAAGAGAGAGAGAGAGAGTGGGGAGCAGAGGAGGGGTGTATAACCATCACAATAGATGGGTGAGCAGGAGGTTAGTGGAAGCCATGGTTTATGTGGGGAGAAGGGTGGTTTCAAAACTCACTTTTTAAACTACCATTTTCTAACTACTGCCAGTGTCATTTGCCAGTTGAAGAAAGAATGGATGCTTGGTTGAGGAAGGTGAAGGGAAAGGAAAGAGCGATTGAAGGGGGGTGGGTAGAAAAGAGAGAGCACTTAGATCATCATTAGAACACCATTTGCAAAATGCCGCTAATGGCGCCGGTGCGGTGGTGATGGCGTGCACTAGCTGCATAGGCAGCACTTTCTCCCCCCCACCCTGCCCCGCCGATTCCTCGCTTCCAGGAAGAGAGGGATAGAGAGAGAGAGAGAGGGAGGTAGAAAAGCAGGGCAGAGCTTTACGTGAAGATGCCAAGGTGCTTTTTACTCCACCGGCGCGCTGTCACTACAAAGTGGAGGGAAAGTAGGCCATTAAAGAGAGTGTGGGGGAGAGCAAGAGAGAGAGAGAGATAATGGGGAGATACTTATAGAGAGAGAGAGAGAGAGAGAGAGAGATCATAAAAAGGGGAACAGTATGGAGATTATCCCTCTACCACTTAAATCATTCAGGTTGGCTGATGACTGGTGCAAATGGCTGTGTTTGTCACAGAGCAAACAATAGAGATGGACAGTGCAGGGACTACTGTAGGCTGCAGCTGCAGTGGCTCCTCTCCAACACTGGACATGTCATCTTGGTCTACAACAAGATCAGTATCAACCCTCAACAACTTCGGTGTTTTTTTTTTTACAAAAAGATATGGTAAAAGCTATCAATCTGTCACATACCTGACATATTTCATAAATAGGACTTGATTTGATTGATAATTAGTATTATAAGTATTAGCTTTTCTCTCTTGTCTTTTTTTAAACAGATATTGTGTCCATTTCACATTTTGTGTTAAAATAATATATATTTGCTCAGGCAAAACAGCTTCGATGAAGAAAAATCAAGTTTACAGTACTTGAACTGAAATTAATTGACCAGTGTGTGTGTGTATGTGTGTGTGCAGGGGGGGGGGGGGTATCCAGTTGAACAATTAACTTTGATCATTCAGACAGATGGACAGTGATTCTCTTCCAGCTTGAGCAAGACAAACATTGTGTTGAACCAGACTGTTTCACTTTTAAAGGCTTTGATTTGGAGAGAGCAAACAGCCATCTACCGCTGATCAGCTTTCCTGCCACCCCATCGCTTGGCATAGAAGCCACAGGGGCAGTCCTTGACAGCTGAGTGAGGGACCCAGATGCAGAAAGATAGAGAGAGAGAAAGAGAGAGAGCGCGCAATCAATTTTCAATGCTAATAGATAGAGCCGGACCCCACCACCACACACACACACACACACACACACACACACACACACACACACACACAGCTCGCTTCCACACTGCTTCTGACCTTTCCAGCTCTACTCATCTTTCGCTCTCCATGTCGCTCTTTTTCTCCCTCCCTCTCTCTCTCTTTTCATCGTCCTTTCTCTCTCTCTTTTCATCTTCCGCTCTCTCTCCGGCGTGTCATTCAGCTCCCCGTGAAAGCAGGTTCAGATGTGTGTGAAGATATCATGACACACACGTGAAGTTTCAATCCGTGCTCTTGTGAACTTCAAACCTCCAGACAAAAACAAAAAAGAGCGGGAGAGAGAGGAAGGGAGGGAGAGAGAGAGAGAGAGATGGAAAATGGACATGTCAGATGTTAGGAGACAACGTTTCAAAAGCGTTGCGGCGGGGGCCCGCATGACCACGGGCTCTTGGCCTTCCGCGCAGACAGGAGCGAGGGAGAGCACTTTGACCCGGGCCCCGTGCCGGACTTCAAAAGGCAACGCGGAGGAGCGATTGAAGTCAAACGATCATTTTCACATCAAACACGCTCCTCGCCCTGAATCCCGCCGTTACCTCCCAATCTCTCCATCATCAGCTCTCCCCTGCGTTGTGTTTGTGAGTGTAGGAGGGGAACAGAAAGAAAAGAGCTTGATCTTTTCGCCTCCTTTGTATCGCATGCTTTATATGTAGAACCGCGTGTGTGTGTGTGGGGTGGGGTGTGTATTTGCATGCGTCTGTGTGTGTGTGTGGGTGGATGTGCGTGTGTGTGTGTGTGGGTGTGTGTGCGTGTGTGGGGCGATTCTCAGTCTGTCCTGTGTTTGTCGAGCCTTTTGAGCCGGGCGCTGCCAAGACAACAGGGGATGAGGAGAGGAGTGATGAGGGGAGAGGGCTGATCAAGTGAGATGAAAGGGGATCCCCAAATCTCTCCTCTTCTCTCTCTCTCTCTCGCTCCTAAGCTCCTCTCACGCCAAGCCGCGCCGCGCTCACTCGCTCTCCTCGCTGTTCACTTTGTAGTCGAGAGGGCCTTTGTAGCTCTGACTCCATGCACTCAAGTGTTCTTATGGGCCTCAAAGCCACGATGCCAGGAGAGAGAAGACAGACAGCCATGGTCTGACTCTCTCTCTCTCTCTCTGTGAGTGTGTGTGTGTGTGTGTGTGTGTGTGTGTGTGTGTGTGTGTATGTGTGTCTATGTCTGAATGTGAGGTTCAGTCATGTATAGTCTCTCTCTGTGCGTGTGTGTGTCTGAATGCAAGGTTCAGTCATGTATAGTTTATTCTCTGCTCACTGTGTGAATATACTGTATGTATACATTCCAGAGAGAGAGAGAAAGAATGAAAGAAAGAATGATATAGTGTGTGTGTGAGAGAGAGAGAAAGAGAGAGAGAGCGAGAGAGAGAGAAGAGGGGTAGAAAGGTTGTGGTGAAATCTGTGGTGTTGGTGGTAGTGGATGGGGACGGACAGCTGAAGAGGCAGAGACGAGGATGAAGGGCTGGGTGGGTGGATAACAGTAGCCAGGGCCGTGTGAAAGGGTTGCGCTTTCTCAGGCTGTTCTGTCACTTTATCTAAGTGTCTCCCTCTGGCCAGTCCATGCCCCAGTAAAGACAGACCAGAGAGCTGCATGAAGTGCCCTCTGCCACACAATCTTCCACAGTCGTGACTTGCATTGTTATCTCACTCAAGGGTATTATGTTTTTTTCCCCCTATGTTTTTGTAGGTTACTGGTTTTGGCATTCTCACATTTATTTTGATGGTGTACCATCATGGGAAGGACTGATGAACACACCAACCTATCACTATACACTTTGTTGTTTGGTGAGCAGGCTCGAAAACAACAGAAACATAAGAACAGCGTTCACAGTACACTGCCAAATCTCTCTTCCAAATTATAATAAAAATACTTCAGTTAAAAAGCCACTTGTTGGGGTTTTTTTCTGACAATTATTCCTCAACGCAATGGGATATTCATAAATAATTCAAACCATTTGAAGTCTAAAACATTCAACTGGGCGTGGCAACTTAACAAACGTGCTGCTGGAAGGCAAGAACAACACATTCTCAGATGGTACTGAATGACATCACTATTAAACTATACTAGTCCTTCATGTTGATTTAACCAAGATAAAAAAAACATCTTGTTGACTGAGTTGTATGTTTTAGAGGTTGTTGCTGTGTGTTAGATACTAGCTAGGCTACAATCATCTGCGTCACTTAGTTAGTTAATAGCTAGGCTATCATCTTACAATTGTCAAGTAGTGCTATGAATAAGGTAAACCATAGAAAACATTTGATGATCTGCTGACTTGGACAAAGACAGAGAAATTTGGTAGGCCTCGGTTGCATCCGCACCAACTTCAATATTTGCACTTTTTCATTTGGCTGACGCCTCTGGTCCAAAACCAGGTAAATCACAAAACATTTCATCTGTGATGTTATGCTGTTCATTGATGTTTTTATAATGTTAGCCTAACAATGTTTTACGTGTCGATCTTATCCAAATATTAATCTTAGCTTAGCCTTATCACTAGTATCACAATGTTCAGTTTGATAATGGAAAAAAAACCCAGCTAAACTGAATGCTACTTTAAAGTCATTTGTCATTTTTTACAGCACACACACAGCACTGTAGTAACACCAAATCCTCTTGGTCTGTGTGAGTAAACAGCAGCTCCGGTATCCGTTGCATTAGCATGTTGAGGAGTTCTCCACGCGGGCTATTGAGAGCGCTAATAGCGCACATGTTGTGCTGGGGATTGGGGGACCCCGGCGTGCTTGGGCAGCTATGCTAATGTGTCGCTCCTCTGTCCGGCATCTGGCTAGCACACACACACCCCCCCCCCCAGTCCCTCCACAGGAAATTGATGTTTTTCGAGGGCTTTTCAAGGGTGTGTGTGTGTGTGTCGACACTAGTGTTTACATACGGCTTGTGTTCATCTGTGTGTGATTGTGTGTGTGTGTGTGTGTGTGTGTGTGTGTGTGTGCGTAGGCACTCGAAACAAATAGAAACAGATTGTTTATGTCTGCGCATTGGTGTGTGTGCTCAGGATTGGACTCAAACTAATGGCTATTAAACAGTGAGCCACCTGCCGGCGCACGTGATTCACAGCGCTCGGGCTCAGGCTGTGCTCTCACCTCAGGCAAAATCAACCCACCTTAATCGACTCTCAATATTATTTAATTACAGCCCCCCACAGAACGTCCCGGAAGCTCGTGTACCAATTCTGTCCTTCTCTGCCAGACCACCCTCGGACTCAGAGTGGGGCTCAGCTGAATGAGAGAGATAGAGAGAGAGAGAGGAGGGGGGGGGAGAGAAAGGAGAGAGAGAGAGGGGGAGAGAGAGAGAAATGACTGCAGATAACCTACATGAAAGCATATCTCAGATTATCAGAGTCGGAGAGGGAAGGAAAAGGTTATCTCGAGTGCGAGTGCACTTGACTGTACGAACATGTTGCCGTACTGCACTTACGCGCGAGTGCGGAGGGTTCGACGCCCTTGAGAGAACGCGCCGGCGGAGGGGAAGAAACAGAGACGTCATCGACTGAACTCCGATAACTTTCCTCCGACAGGACTGTGCGGGCGGGCGGCCCCTTCCGCTTCTTCCTCTTCGTGTGGGCCGAGCTGATGTACGTATCGACGTGTTGAGTCAGGGCGTGTAGGGGGATGTCTCTCGTAGTTTTGACGTCCGCAGAGCAGAGGAGCGGCCTTGTATTTGCACTCGTCATGAATTAGTTGTTTGACGCTCGAGTCCAAAGCGTGACCTCTGCGGACTAAACACTCTGCTGTTGCCGGTGTCGGTGTAGGGGAAACAAAACTGCAGCAATTCCTCATTTCTAGGCCTTCTGCTGACCACTCCGGGTCTAACTCTGGCCTCGATAAGTTCCGTCTCCACACACACTCCGCATTGAAATGCAAAGTGTGTGTGAGACACGCGAGTCAATGAATCCAGCCAGCACATTTTTCAACTTATGATTGTGCCAAGTAAGAAAAAAAAAAACCAAACAAAAAAAATGCCTTTCAAAGCCTTTTAAAAAGTTATTCAGCTCTAATGGACTTTCTGAAAGCTGACGGCCACTGTCCTTTTGTCCCTTATGGATTCTGGGTAGGACGCAAGTCACTCACGTCAGAACATGTTCTACCCGCTGGTGCATTTTCAGATAATTTATGCTCTTCATGAATATTCAACAGATTCTGTTCTAATTGTTTCATATGATGTCTTAACAATTAAGATCAAATTAGTTGTACTTGTATGCAAATGACAAGGCGAGCGGATAGTGGGTGGTTCTTAATGGAGAGAAAGAGAGAGGGATATTTTATATATGCACACTCACAGCATTATACATTAAGGTCGGAGAAACTGGACTAGAATCTTAAATAGGAGTGTTACCGCAATGTTAATTTTGTAAAACGTTTTAATCAACCCAAAATGACTTTAACATCAGTGAGATGGAGTATTCTTTACTCGATATATTAACTGCAGGCTATACAAAATGAGTCTGTATCGACATCATTTCTATATGTGCAGTGTTAAAGCATGGCAGCATGTTTTAATTGTGGTTTATACAATAAACGTTTATCTACGAGCTCCTGTTGGGCTGATTACGGCAAGCCCTCGACCTTCTCCCTCTCGCTGCTTTTATCGCCATCGCAATGTCTGCCTCTTCTGAGGGCAACATTTAAGCCTGTTTAGAATGGCATTGCCCCCGCGAGACGCGCAGGAGACAGACTGACAGGAGGAGGGCATGGAGCCCCCCCCCCCCCCCCCCCCGTGCCCCCAGGACCAGAGTTCAGGCCATGTTTGCTCTAACGCGCTGTGACGATGACGGACGGAGCATTTTCCACCCAGCTGCCTCGGAGCGTGGCCGGGCTTTAGTAAGCAGATCATCCATTCCGTGTGTCGAGCACGGTGGTATTCATTCGGCCCGAGGGTGGCATTGCAGGGGATTAGCATTGGGCTGACGGGGAGGTGGTGCGGGTGGTGGTGTTGGTGGGGGACAGAAAATGGCTTCCACACCATCACCACTGCTTTCTTTCTCTCTCTCTCTCTCTCTCGCTCTATTTTTCCACCCGGTTTCACACAGGCTTTCTCGTCCCTCTAGACAGTAGTACGGTTTTGACAGGAGAACACTGGCGTGTGCTGAGCTCACTTTGAATTTGTCCACTGGAAAGGAAAGAGGGGGAAAGCAGCACAAATCGTCAGGCCTCTCCCCAGCTGGTGGACGCCAGTGTCTCAGTCCCTCCATCCACTCCAGCGGGAGAGGGGAGGCCGAGGCCTTCCAAAAACACCCTCAAAAGAGCAGCCAAGACCCCCTCAAACACCTCCCAAGCCTGTTCACATGCTAGCCATCACATCAAACGCCCCCCCTTGCCATTCAAGTCAATGGCAATAGCTATGATCCAAGCACAAGGAAGCACAGGGAAATCATGGACCCTCACCACCACCACCACCACCACCACCACCACCACTACACATCCACATCCTGATGGGGGAAATCTTCAAGCGCACTTGGCAGAGGGGGTTTAGATGGACCAGGGGATCGCTCTCCCACACACACCCCCAGCAACGCGCTCCAAAACACCTGGCAGCAGAGATGAGCAAAGAGCAATGCCATCATACTGGCGTGCCCGGTTATCCGCTAACTATCACCCAAGCGAACATCATCAGAGCAAACAGATGGAGCCAGTGACATTTTTCGCACGGTGTCAACGCCAGCTTGGCGTCACCCCGAGTTGTCCATCGTTTTCTTTTTTCGGCACCATCAAACACTTTCCTGGATCGCTCATGCATTCCAGCAAAATTGCCAAACTCTACACAAACAAACACCTTTTTTTTCCCTCGCCTGTCCGCGCATTTCACTAAATCATAAAAAAAACGCCAATATCAAACATTTTGTTCTGCATATTTGCATGTTCCAGTCCCCCATTTTCTTTCTTGCTATAGGGCCGCAAGAGTGACACGCTGAAGCCAAAGGGTAATTGGCGATTTGTCATTTGTCAATTCTCCCCTGCCTCGGTTTCTGGTAGAGGCCCACTACCTCCGGAGTGATGACAGGCATGAGTTATTTGGCAGAGGCGAAGTGGCGTCTACATAAAAATGTAAATGTTTACCCTTTTTACTTGTCAGGCGGCCGTTATCGCCACTTTACAAGCGGCATCATCTAACGGCATGCCATATATCTCCGACCCAGCTTGCCAGTTATTTCAGCACTCCTAAATGTTGTAAACCTTGGCTTAACTTGTTCAATTTGACTTTTCCTGGGTGATTTACAATCCTCAGAGAGCAGTTCAGGTCTCAAGCTGTCCCTCACTCAAGTTAAATATTTCATTTTTGAGGAGGGGGAGCAATGAAATATTGCTTTCGGTAGAAGTATGTGTACGTTTTTTTTTTTCTCCTCGCTTCTCTCTCCCTCCATCTCAGACATTCTCATTTCTCACATCGTTTGTGTCGAGATCGAGCCACCAAACTCTCCCCCTCTCTGTCCTTCATCTGCAAAACTGACACCTTGGAAACCGTGACAAAAGCACAGATCCATTTCCTTTCTTTTGTTGAACACCAATTTAAGTCATTTGGTCACTCATAGCGGCAAATAAATAGTGTAAAAAAAGAATAACACCACCAACCACTCCTCAAATATAAATAAATAAATAAATAAATAAATAAATAAGCAAAAGGAAGGTTAAAAGGCTTCCATTCTGCGCGCATCCTGGTGCCAATGTAGGTGCCATTCCAACATGGGCAGCTGTTATCAGTGCTGGCCACAGCAGGCAGCCTCAAAGCTGCAGAGACATTATTTAATAAGATTGTGCCATGCCAAATGCACAGCCATATTGGGACACGGCATGGGGACAGCACAAGATTTTTCAAAGTTCCACTAGTACAAAAAAGAAAGCAAATCCGAATTCGTTGTAATGAACTGTCAAGTTTTTTTTGCCTGTCAAGAGAGAGAGTCTCAAAGAGTCTGTCCATCCGCAGGGTGAGTGGAAAAAGAAGTGTGTGTGTGTGTGTGTGTTTGTGTTTGTGTTGAAGGACTTTAGTTGTGTATCTCCAAATCTGAACACTTACTTAAAGGACACTTGATAAAATTGCACTGGCCAAAAGTTCCAGAATATTCTATTTGGGGTTTTGTATTGACGCTCTACCTCAAATACTCTTTTCAAGTTAAATGGTATTTTTGTACTATCTGCAGTGCCAGATCATGCCTAATCCTTGGCAACAGGGCTCAGGCAGGTAGGGGGGTTGGGGAACAAAAAGAAAAGTGGAGGGGAAAAAAATCAGAGGGAGATCGTTTCATGGCTGTATGAACTCTGCGCTCGTTTTAGTCATGCTTGCCTTTGAGACTGTCATTTGCATTACTCTAAGCCACAGACATCAAACAGCGGCAAAGGAGATTTGGGAATGCCGCTGAAATTGAGTTGACCCGTTGGACGTCGGGGGGGTGGTGAGATGGGGGTGTGGACGATGAAATAACGCCACCCTCTCCAACTGTCAAGATTTCCTAATTAAACACATCAGTCAGTGGGTATCCACTGCAGGGTAAGCTCCTCTCTCATGGCACTTTAATAGTGCCGCAGCCCTCTCCCTCTCTCCCCCACCCCCACCCTACCACCCCTCTGTGCTCCAACTCGAGCGGTGGGTTTGAAGTGAAATTGTTTGGGTATTAGCCACCTGAACAATCGTCACACCGGAGTGACTAGCTCATTTGGGCCTCAGAGCGCTTCCGCACTGATCGGGCTTACAGAGCAAAATGGAGGCCACACCGCGGACCACATGGGGTGGTGCAGAGGCAACGACGAGGCCTCTGATCTTCCACACCAGCGAAAGGGAGCGAAAGTATAGAGGCAGAGCGAGAGAAGAGTAAAAAAAACCCAACAACTTTCAAAATGTTAGTTTCAATTACTCCTTGTCAGACGTGCTTGTTTCTTCTCCTCCCACCTACTTGAGTGCTAAAAATATGAACACTGTTTGACCCTGCCATGCTGACAGCTCCGCTGTCTGTGTCTGTTGCCAGGCGGTGACTAGAGGCCCCCTCCATTCCCTCCTAGACCAGGCAATGACTATGAGGCTGTGATTAGCGTGCCAGACTCTGACACTAAGTGACACCTCTGTGACTGCATTGAGTTTTGAGCCATTAATAAGTACAAGGCGATAATATAAAAGAACGAAACATGACATGTCAGCCCACACACAGACCATGCACATGGACCCAACAGTTTTTTTTTTTCTGATGGGGATTTGGTCATCCTGCTTTTTAGTTATGTTATGATTTATATTCACAGTGAGTGGGATAGAGATTCATGTTTATTGACTCATTTTATATCATGTTTACAGTATTATTTGAAGCTGTTTAAACAAGCTTTATTTGAGAAGAGTATAGCCAATCAACAAGGAGTACAATGTTGCAAAATGCTTGAGATGCAATAGTTTTACTTTTAGCACATACTTTTATTAAGCTTCCAATGATTCCTCTTTTCTCACAAAAACGCCATTATACGCATCTAACAGTGTCATATTTCAGAAAGTATAACAAAACATGAATAATGAATAATGATTGAAAAAAAAATGGTTGTGCTCTTCTACAGTGAATATCTGTAGTTGTTTCATCATATATTTCAAGACCGTATTATCTTGACATTTGGTTTCTGCATATGCACCAGAATAGAAAGGACTCCACGGTGGATTGTCATGTAGCCATAATGACGCCTCTGATATGCTGAGCATGTATTTCTCCAATTACGATGAAATGCTGTCGGAGGATATGTTGGCAGACCTAATCCACGGAGGTATTAAGAGCATGTGGCCACACGGCTCTGTTTAAAAACATGACCAGGTAGAGGGTATCGATTAGACATGTTTTCCAGAAGGTGACTCTCTAGCCTTCATCATGCAAAGCCCATGTGGTGTGCAGGGTCATGGGCGCATTAAGCATGTGCTTTAAATGCATTACATTTTGGGGAGCTAGGGGGGTTTGCACAGTGCATTTCTCACCAGCGCTAATCTGCAAATGGACGCACCCAGCCATGTGAAAAGCAGACCGGCGCGGCGCGACGCCGCTGTGTTTCGTGAAGGCGCAGGAGAAAGCAGGTGATGGAAGGGCACCGTCATTTGCCACAGAAGCTTAATTCTTTCTCTTTTAAATACCCGTATCAGTTTGATTAACCCCTTTCGTACATGCGTTAGTGATGCACCAACTAGACCTGAAACGGACACAGTTTTTATTCCGAGGCAGTGGCCATTGAGTGGGTTTTGTTGGCCGTGTCTTGTTAATGGAAAAGAGATCATTCCTCTGATGCAGCACCAAGGTGCATGTAGTTAATGCACTGTGATGTAACAGATGATATGGTGAAGAAGAATAGGGCAATCATGAATCGGGTTTGGTAATTCCATATAGATCCTACAGAGGCCATATAACATATAAGGCCATCTTCATTTAAAGCAAGCAGATGTATTGGGCTCCAGGGATTCAATTATTTAAAGTATCTTAACATATCTGATTCTCGACAAATATTGTTTTTTGGATCAATGTTGAAGTCCTGAAAGGAGACATTTTTCAAACCTCAGTCCTGTTGTAAGTTGTTAGCTTAAAGCAGTGCCCCCAAGCCTTATACCAGGAGTGGTTTAAATACAGACAGTATTTTCCTGGACCTTGGGGCAGGGCAGAGCAAGGCAGGGCACGATGACCAGGTATAGTGATTGTTTCACAACAAAATATCTTCCTTTCATCCGGCCCGGTAACAATTGTTCTGTGGTCCAGTACCGGTCCACTGCCCAAAGGTTGGGGGCCGCTGTGTTGAATTCACTTCAGTGGAACACAAAGTGTTGGGCTTTGATGTTAGCGGCTGAACCCTTATGATAGCATTGTAGCAGCCAAGACACCACGACCATGACAGTTACTTCAGTGCAGCCCTGTTTTTTTTTTTTTTTTAAGAAAAGTAGCCTTCTCAAAGAAATCTACATAGTAGGGCGCAGGTTGAGCAATCAGTATTCTCTTAAAGGAACACTTCAAGGTTTTTTCATATTAAACTACGTTATTCCCAAAGATTCTAGCGCTCTATGATCTTTGGTTATTCCCTTAACTAAGACGAGTTGATACATTCCTCTCACGTTTCAATGTGTGCATTCACTGCGCGCGGCGCGGCACAACTTTGATAGCACTTAGCTAGCCCAATGCATTCATTAGGATCCAAACAGCGATGAAGTTAGAAGTTAGATCTCCATGTTTTCCCTATTAAAATACAGTTACACGAGTAGTCACACGACCAAGTATGGTGAGACAAATTAAAACATTTCTAAGCAGGTAAGAGGGATAAATATATTGTGTGGCGCAGTAATATCCTCACTCTTGCACTTTCAGTTTCACTTTGGAGTGAGGATTTTACTGCGCAGAGTCTAAGTGCTCCCAATGTTAATCTGCCAGTCAATATAGTTATCCTTTTACCTGCTTATAAATGCACCACGTTTTATTTTGTCTCACCATGTAAAAAAGAACAACACATTACTGTAAGGCAGCTATGCACTGATGTATTGCTATTTAACAAATAATAATAACTTCAAAAACACGATTTCCAAACAAGTTTGATTTAGCACATTTTATGGAGTCCTCTGCATCACATTCACTTTACTTCACTTACAGTATGTCCTGCATAGCTAACTTCAAACTTGTCATTACATCTTAGACATTTTATTATACACACACATATGGTGCATTTCCAGATACCTTTCTTCCCATATATAATGAGCACACAGATATGTGTGGCATCTATTTCTATTGCCAATTTAACTTGATGGAGCTCATTGCTTCCTTCGGTTCCATGACTCGTAGGCGAATGGATCCCTCCACAATGTAATCAGTCTGCTCTTCAACTTCAGTGTTCTCTTCCACTTCTGCGGCGGAGTTTTGCAGTGGAACTGAGCACAGACCAAAGCAATCGAGTGCCGAAAAAAAAGCAAACCCAAGTGAAGAAGAAGACGAAGGCGGCAGTGGCGGCCTGCGAAAACAACAAACAGTGCAGCCCCAAAATGGATTAGCCCTGTCTTCCCAGTGGGGTTCACATCTGCATTTATTAATGTATTGGAACATTAAGCTCTTTCTCTCTCTCTGCTGGGGCGGGCGGGCGGCTGATATTATTTCCAATCAGAGCTTTATGGTGAGGCTTAAAAGAGGCTCCGCCGCCACTGAGTAGAGCGCCGCCGCCCAGAGACCGCTGCCATTCCCCTCCACTTCCCCCGCACTTAATTGACACACTGCTTATCTAATTGTAACTTATGCGGGGCGCGCATAGAGCCATTGTTCCTGCTAAAATATGACTTCCCCTCCCCATTGATTCTTCACATTTGCATTTGCACTTAATCATTACCCCCCTCCCCACACACACACACACACACACACACACACACACCAACACACACCATCCTTATCGGGTGTTACACATTGGAGCCACTCCCGACACTTTACAATAGTTTTGGAGACTGAAGAATGGGAAGAAATATTTCTGCTATTTTCCGTCAGGCTTTTTGTGTCTCCCGAGATGGCTCCCGTTTTGTCTCCTGTTTTCTCGTATGTGTCCTTAGTTGAAGGCCAAGAGATTACGCGCAAACGTATAAGTGCGACTGTGTGTTCTGGATTCTTTATGTGTGTGTATGTTGTGTGTGTGTGTGTGTGTGTGTATGTTGTGTGTGTGTGTGTGTGTGTGTGTGTGTGTGAGTGTGTGTGTGTGTGTGTGTGTGTGTGTGTGTGTCGACTTGAGTAGGCGTTTTCCCCTGTGGATGCTCAGTATCATCACTTATCATTCTTGTCACTCATCAGACAGACCATTTTCTTCTGGTATTCAGGAGTTTTCAAAAGGAAAATGGCAGCCAATCTGCGCAATCAGTGTCTGTAATCTGTGCTGATCCTCCCATCTAGCCCAGGTGCCGCTCAGTAAGAACAGTAGACACCGCGCTGCCCTTGTCTACGCTCTTGACCTGAAACCCACTTCCCCGTATCCTCTCTCATGTTCAATAAGGCCCACTTAAAAAAAGTGTCTGCCTTCAGTTTACCAGTGGCCCAGATCCAAAATGGCTCCCTGCACACAAAAGAGACTTGTGCTCACCCCTGTGCCGTGCTCTGATCCAACATGGCCGCCGTCCCCAGTGGCCCCCACTGCTCTGTAGTTGATTGTGGTTCTTATTCTCCGCCGCCCGCCCGCCCGCCGAGGAACAGCCAAGTACATATGCCTGTGCGCCGTGCCCACTCTTGGCATGTGGCGAAGCGGGCCGGGCTTTGGACGCTGGCTGCATCGTGTGGCTACAGGCTGTGTTTTTCGCTCGGGCACAGAGGCTGGGCGAATGCCCTGAGAGAATAGCTCGCAAGTGTTTGCCATGCTGTCTGGGCCATGTGGCTACTGCTGCTTCCGGGGTGGTGGTGGTGGTGGTTATGGGGTGGGGTGGGGGCATTAAAATTGCACACACTGCGCAAAACAAACATGGAACCGTCTATTTACGTAGTTAATCCTTTTTTGTTGTTGTTTCAAACTTTTATTTTAGGACTTTCACAGTGCACTTGCTTCTGCAGTCAGTCATGTTATGGCGCCGGGCAGCGAGGCTGGTATTTGTTTTTGTGTGAAAGACCGTTGGTATGAACGGCAGATCCACCCATTTAAATGAAGTTTTGCTGAAAGCCACTGCACAGATGGGTGGTGAAAATTAATTTCTGCAAATTACATTTCATATGTAGATTGCAGCCGGTTTAGTGTTTTGAGAGAAAACTGTGCCCGTGTGACCATGAATGTGTGTATCTCTGTGTGTGCGTTAGTTTGTGTGAGTCTGTGTCTGTGTGTGTGTGTGCGTGCATACAAGTCTACGTGGCAGGGACTGTGTGTATGGTATATGCAAATTCATAACTGCATCATTTACATACATACATGCACACATGCACACACACACAGACACACAGACACACATGCGCGCGCGCACACACACACACACACACACACCTACACAGATGCATCTCTGCTACACTCCCCTTGTCACTCTCCCTGCCATACTCCATGTATGCCCTGCTGGGCTCAGCGAAGAGCTGCTGGCGTATGGCACGGGGCCTGTAGCCCGCTCTGGAAAGTGTCCAGTGGCGAATTACACAGAGCAGCGCAGCACAACCTCTCCCCTCCTCCCAAAACACTCCAATTTTCTGCCTCTTATGACACAGATGCAAGCTATACTTTTGGCTAGTGAAGACCGCAATCTTCAAGTGCTCAGCGATGCCAGTCAGACAGACAGGCAGAGTGAGAGAGGGCAGCCGGAGACAGAGGAGGAGAGAGAGAGAGAGAGAGAGAGAGGGAGGAGAGCAAAGACAAGTAAGGAAGACCAGATGTGTGTGTGTGTGTGGTGGGGGTTTGAGCACGACAGGCAAAGATAGTCACGTCACCCGCAAGACACGCACAAGTGGCATCACTCTACCCATTTCACGGGCATTTGGGGGCACTCTAATTGCACTCACCCAACAGGTGAGCAGGTACGGTAGGTCCAGCGACTGCCAATGCAATTGCCTTCTGTCACTGACCGTGATGCAATGTCAATAGTGTTGCCTTGGTGCGGTCCACAATGCCAATCCAATAGGCTTTTTTTTCGTCTGAATCAAATCAAATTAAATGATATTTATGCACACGGACGATTTGTTTACCTGAATATTCAGTTGCTCGGCGGTGGCTGTTGTATGTCTGTGGGGTTTAGTGAGCGCTGCGTGGCTGCATCCCTCAGCCTTTGTTTTCCCAATTGCAGATGAGACACATTAGCATTCAAACCTGGCTACTAATTGGCTAATTAATTCAAGCTGCTTGCCTTGTCTTGCTTGTAAGCGTAAGCTATTGCTTGCAAAAAGGGGGTGGGGGGTTAGGGGGGGGCACACTTTGGGTCGGTTAACTTTTTTTCCCCCCGTCTATTGCTGACGCTAGAGGAGCATAATACTGTTTTGCGTGTCGAGAAAAGGACTGGCCCTACTGCGACTAATTAATCACGACCGAAACATCTAGTAAGGAATGGGAAAAGAAATGGAAAGCGACTTGGTAATGAACTAGCCGGCGCTAATAAACGCCTCCGTGTCATTAGGAGCCTAAAGGAACTCGCCACTCCACTCGCCGATGAAAGGAAATCCTTACGATTCCTTCACGTTCAATTTGTCTAAAGGCTGGACCTCTCTTTCTGTAACACAATGAAGCAAGTGAGCTGCTCGCCAGTTAGACTGTTTGCGTACTGTTTGAATACAGCACGAACAGACCTGTGTATGTACACACACACACACACACACACATCCACATAGGCCTATGCATGCATACCGACAAAGATAGAGCTCAATCCAGCTGTTTACAGACTCTTCGGAACGGCACGCTCAGACAGGACACAACACACACAGAACACGCAAAGAACACACAAAGAACATGCAAAGAGCACCCGCATAACCTTGCCCTACTCACCCTCCTTAGACGTACAGTATCTTCCCTCTGGCTAGTTTTTATGTGTCATATATTTTTAGCCCTGGCTGAAAACCTGTCCGAACTATAGATTGATTGATGAAGAGGGGCTTGTTTTTGTTTCCCCATTAAAACGTCAGCGGACTTGCACAATGAGCATTATACGATTCGAGAGAGAGCATTGGAACAGTGCTTTGGCTCCTCGTCATGATCACTTCCTCCTTATTTCCTTTCTTTTGCTCTTTTTTTTGTTCTTTTCTGAGAAATCTCTGGGGACGTTGTTGTGGTTCATTTTGTTCCTGGCCCTCCTAACTCAGGGAGAGAGGTGGTTGTCATGGTTATTGCAGTTGTTATCCTCACTGCGCTAATAGCCTCGCTTCCAGGGCAATGATGAAATGCTTTTACCGGTACTTCCTGAGCCCCGTGTCACCCCTGGTACACACACACACACACACACACACACACACACACACACACACAGAGGAAATGGTCTTGCAACTGTCCGTATTGACTCTTTCTGCACAATTATTTTGCCTAAGGGAACTGCGGCTGTTCGAAGACAACAACAAATTATGGCTGAAGAGTTTGCTAGTGACTGTGAGGGCTGTGTATCGATTGTCTGGTGTGTGATTTTGTGTGTGATTGTGTGTGTGTGTGTACTGTATGTGTATGTGTGTGTGTGAGTGAGTGAGTGTGTGTGTGTGTGTGTGTGTGTGTGTGTGTGTGTGTGTGTGTGTGTGTGTGTGTGTGTGTGTGTGTGTGTGTGTGTGTGTGTGTGTGTGTGTGTGTGTGTGTGTGTGTATGCGATTGTGTGTGTGTGTGTGTGTGTGCGTGGGGGGGCATGGAAGTGAGCAATTTGATGCGGGAATGTAAAGCCACAATAAATCACTGTCAAAAGTATCACTGTGGAGTTTTAAAATTGCACCAGACATTTGATACCACAGGTCAGCGCTTTGAAATGAGCAGCCCTCCTCCTGCCCCCACTCCCTCCACTAGCCATGCAAATGCAGCCGGATAAAGCACCAGCACACGCCCCCACTGTGATGAGTCAGCTTGGCCTTTTAGGAGCCTCTTTTCAGGTGTTACACACATATCCTAATTGGTTGAACGACTGTACATTAATTTTAGTGTAATTTCAGCTTAGTTTTTATTTTGTTATGATTTAGTTTTTTTCCCCCCTGTCTCCGGATACTAGTGTGACTCATGCTGGCACAGGCAGATATAAACACACGCATGCGCACAGACACACACACACACACACACACACACACACACATATGCACACACACACACACACACACACACACACACACACACACACACACACACACACACACACACACACCACACATCACACAGACACTGCTGTGATTCTTAACTGGAGTTATGCCACCCCCCCCTTTACACACACACACACACACACACACACACACACACTCCCCCTCCACATACATACTCACACACACACACACTCCCCGTTGTCTCCCAAATGTCCCTGTGACCCCTCCATGTCATCTCGCTGTCAGAGATGTCTCCTCTCCTCCATCTCCCCTTCCCTTCGACCTCTCCTCTCTCTCTCTCTCCTCTCTCTCCTCTCTCTCTCTCCTCTCTCTCTCTCTCTCCTCTCTCTCCTCTTTCTTCCCGCGCTCCCCGGTGGTGGCTCTGAAATGAACGCCCAGGCTGCCCCGTGTGCCTTTCTGTCGACCACCTTCCGGCGCTTTCCGGAGAAACCCATCAACTCTGTTTGAACTGCCGGACCCCGGCCATGCCCACGCAGCCCCCACCCCCCTCTCTTCGCCAGAGTCGCCCGGGCTCGCGGGGTCGCGACCCCAAACAGTTGGCACGGCCAGATTTTTGATGGCGCTCTGAGTGTGATTTCTATTCACTTCACCCGCTGACCCACCCGCCCCACCCTGCGAATTCTGATGGTGTGTGTTTGTGTGTGTGTGTGTGTGTGTGTGTGTGTGTGCGTGTGTGTGCGCGTGTGTGTGTGACTGTCTGTGCGAGGGTTGTGAGGGTTTATGCCTTGTATATGTGTGGGTGTGTGTGTACGGTTTTGGCCATATATATATAATTCACAGAATGCATCTGTGTGTGTTTGTTCTTGCAGTTGTATTTGTGTGTGTGTGTGTGTGTGCGTGTGTGCATGTGTGCGTGCGCATGTGTTTCTGAGAGAGAGAGAGTGTGTGTGTGTTGCATTTTTTTCCCATTTTTTTAATGGAATTACAGCGGTTTTCAAAAATAGCTAAATAACGTGCCTTTACCTGTGTTGAGAGGCATCATCCTATGGACTACTGTAGCATTATATTATCCTAATATATTAGATTATCCTATTTCATTACCAGTTTCTGTGGATTTAGCCTCATCCCACACATAGTACAGTAGCCTAGCACCTGAGTCGCTAGCCAGATACGTTTAGAAAACTTATAGAATATAGAAAAGGAAGAATAATCTTGAGTTTAGAAAGCAGTCTTTTAAACTCACCTCAGCAATTCAACTGAATTTCACCCACCATTGGCAGTGGAAATGTTGGCTAACTTGTTGTACAGAGTGCAGGGAGCGACACTGTCACTGAGTTCTAGTCTATTGGCAGGAGTGCTCTTTAGGGTGAAAAGCGTAATTACTTTTTTTTGGGGGGTAGACTCCTCCATTGCCCTGCAAGACACTGTGCCCAATGGACAGCTTAATGAAAGTGAGAGAGGCTGAATGTGAAGCTCGCCTATAGACAGGTCTTCAAAAAATACCCAATCACAGACCAATCAGGGAGCTCCCCTCAGTCACTCTCTCTCGCTGCATTTGTCACTTGTTCTCTCTGTCTGCCTTTACAGGATCCTTTTTTAATTACTACGACTTACAATAAATTATATCCATTTTTAATGTTTACAGATTATATGAATTAATGTGCAATAAATCAAAGATTTATAAACAACAGTAATTATTCTGAAATTGCTTCCATAAAATTTACCAAGCAGGAAAGTGTAAACAGTGAACAACAACAACATGATTACAAGCATCAATAAGAAAATGTTTGTTAGACTAATTCTCCTCTGTTATCGATACTGAACGTACGCCGAAAATAACCATGCCGGCCTTTGACACTGCGTGCAGGAATGCAGTGAAATGCAATCATTGTAATTAGTCTAAACGAGGCACAAATAGTAGTTACTAACACTCGAACATGTCAAACATGGCTGCGTTCCGTTCCTCCGCATGCCTGTGAACTCGAACGTGGCCTTGGAAGTAAAAAAAGAAAACAAGACGTGGGGGGAAAAATCCAATATCCAGTGTTTGAGTTATTATCTTGGCCTACCTTCTTTTTTTCCATCCCTTATTAATTAATATTACAGAGCAGCCTGTGCTGATGAGGACCTCATAATGAGGATGGCAAAGTAATGATATCTCATTATTTCACCGGATTCCTCCTGGACGCCTGGATCTGCCAGCACCGCAGTATACGTGCCGTGCCGACGAGAGATTTGAACACACACACGCACACACACACACACGTGCACACACACACACACACACATGCCCGCTTTTCCCCCAAACACAGATGTGCGCTCACATAAATACTGATGCATACAGCCCAGGCCCAGGCATACACTCACAGATGAACCCAACATGCATCCACTAATCCTCCCATGCACACTAACTATACCTTCTTACCAAGCACTACTCATACACACACACACACACACACACACACACACACACACACCATGCACACCCCTCTACACACACACACACACACTCCACACGCTCATCTCCCTGCAGTACAGATCGACACCTCTGCATCATCTGCGACTCAATTTAACATGTCAATATGACACAAGGAGACATGGAGGGGTTGGACGGGGGCCCGCTAATTTAGCGGCGCAATCTCGTCTCGGCCGGATCATTATGGGATGCAGGTAATGTCTCCTGGGCCCGCTCATGAGCGCACTGCTGAGGAGATTGATTTTTGGGATATGAGGGGGGATAACGACGCTTGAGTTGCCAATACACAGGCGCGTCGTGGAAGGGAGTTGTTGCCGGGTCACTGAGGGTTGTTTACGTTTGTTGTTTGTCCCGAGCGGTAGACAGAGACAGCCACATGGGAATGGAGACGGATCATTAGGAAGGGGAGCTTGGAATTGGCGGGGAAGTTGCTTCACATGTGTAGCAATATGTGCGAATGATTTTCTGTGTGTGTGTGTCTCTCTCTCTCTCCCTCTCTTCCCCCCTCTCTCTCTATATATCTCTATATATGTGTGTGTGTCTATGTCTCTGCGTGCGCGTGTGTGTGTGTGTGTGTGTCCAATTCCCTGCCTGTGTGGCGAGACTCCATTATCCCCTCGTGAGAGTACGCGGCAGGCCAATGGCCATCCATTCTCATTGACTCTGTGCTGATGGGCGTCGGGGGACGGCGGATGAGGGGGAGCAGGAGAGGGCCGCTATGGGGGGGTCAGCTGTCCCTGTGCCAGGTGCTGGAGCTGGAGGTGGAGGTGGAGGTGGAGGCAGGGGGTGGTCTGCAGAGCCAGCAGGTGTTGCTGTTACTGCTGCCTGGAGGTGGGCCATGGGGGAGCAGCCAGGCGGCAGGTGCAACACCTACATGGTGGACCACAGTGTACTGTTAGCGCGTTCTCACTCACACCTGCTACCACGGACCACTGCACCTCTGCACTGCCAGGTAAGCATATGGCCAGTGAATGGAATGGGGTTTTAACTGTTAAAACGGGAGATGGTTACAATTTTACAAGGTCTTATTTTTGTATTATGTACAGTATGTAACATTCTCATATTCATTCGATACTATGTTAGGCCATGAGGAGGGCATATACACCCACCTGTCATTCCAGTGATTGATTGCCCACCGGCTATTTACTATTTTGTTTTGTGTTATACTGTAGGTGGGGAAAGTGTATCAGCAGCATTGTAGCAATGTTAAAGTCTGTCACTGCTACTCTGTTAAGTCTGTCAATTAAAATTAAGCTAGTTTTAGACAAAAACTCATTCTTCCAACTTAGCAGTTCTATTTCTGGAATGTTCTCGATGTCTTAATTTGGTTATCAACCTGGATTCGTACAAAAGTACAAACATTTAAAAGTGTTAGACTTAAACATTAAAACACACACAGGCACACAGACACACAGGCACACAGACACACACACACACACACACACACACACACACACACACACACACACACACACACACACACACAGTCACTCTCACTCTCTCTCTCATTGCATTTAAAGTGTGTTAAAACATGCATCTGGGGGAGCCCTCATGCAGTATTGACTGGGAACTCCAGCTTTAAAGTGATGTGTTTTTTGGAAAGGCCCAGAAGAGCGAGAGACTCTCTCTCTCTCCTTCAGAGTGTTAATGTTTTATTCCGTCGCGCTTCCCGTGATCCAAGCAAAGCCCTAAAGCCAGTTTGTGTAGCGACAGCCAGGCGGCTCGAGACGAGGGAGATGTCAGCCACGCTGCCTCTCCACTGTATATCTGCGGGTCAGAGGCCTGAGCCTTTGGGTTGCACTCTGGTCCCAGGGAGCATTAGTGTGTTTTAGTAATTGAGACTCGCTGCCAACATATTGCCTTCCTCGGCACCTAAGTGCATTGTTTGGAGGAAATACAAAGACTGAAAATATGGAATGTTGTTTATGGGTAGAGATTATAGGTTATACTGTATTTATGACTATGTCATAGTCAATATACTTGACTGTGATCGACTATATGATACATTTACATTAATCCACCTTCCTCTTTGTTGAGAGAGAATCGTAAACAGCCCTTTTTGTTGTTGCAATGGCATGCCTGGCTAACATGATCATTGATAACACTGTCTCCAATACTACTCTGATATATCCCTGCCCAGCATGGAAGTTGCTCGAGTTGCTCCCAGAAAAAACGTTGCAAAACACTGGAACACATTCAGAGAATTAGGAGTAAGGCCTTTGCCCCTATACACAAATGCATACACACATTCAATAGACTGTAAGTGAATGAAGATTATAATTGGGTTCGTGTCCTTAACCTTGCCTCTTGTTGTTGTAAAGGGCCAGAAGTGTTATTGAAGCTTGGTATTTCACTGCTGAAAGGCATCTCTCTGTGAAAGGAACACACACAGCTAGAGCCGTGTGTGTGTGTGTGTGTGTGTGTGTGTCATGCCAGTGTATGTGTGTGTGTGTGCATGTGTGTGAGACTGTGGTAGAAGCCCTGCTGTCGACGCCACAATCATGTGCTGGATTGCGGCGTGTAAGTGTGCGCCTGTGAGCGGGTAATCCAGGGCGGTGATTGCACTGAGTGAAACGGCGTGAATGATGAATGTGAGAGATTTTCGGATTCCACGCACGGTGCCCATGTTCAGGCTATTTAGACAGGAGACTGTCAGCTCCATCAACAAGGACGTTATCAGACATCAATCTCTCACACACACACACACACACACACACACACACACACACACACAGAGGCATACACACACAGGCACATATACACACACATACAGTATACACACACACACACACACATGCACGCAGGGACACACACACACACACACACACACACAAAGAAACAGGATTAAGATTTAAGACGGATCTGGAGATAGAATGTGCCCTTGGTTACTTTTACTACAAACTGGAAGCACATTATATGGATACAGAGATGAACCACACACACACGCACACACACACACACACACACACTCACACTCTTTCTCTCTCTCTCTCTCACTGACATACACACACTTTCCAATAACACCATCAAAAATATAGTTATCCTCCGCAGGATGCTAGTTGAGGTTTTTTACAGTGCTTCCGCTTTATGGAGCTTTTTTGCACCGACGTCTTATCTAGAGAGGTCATGGCTAGCCGGCTCCAGTGGTGGGCTTTGATTTGCAATCATACAAGACTGGCACGGAAGCTCGTAAGTCATTGGTATCACCACAATACACACACACACAGACACACACACACACACACACACACACACACGCACACACAGGGACCCACACAAATAACTCACAGATACATAGATATAAATGTATTCTCACTCTCTCTCAGATACACAGTCAGGACGAGTACACATATCACTGGGAGACACGCATGGACACAGATAAACACTTTAGAGAAACGCTTTGGAAAGAGCACAGTCTGACCTGTCTCTGTCCTTTTTGAATCTATGTCAACTTGTTTCTGCCTCACTTTCTGTGTTAAACGCACACACACACACACACACACACACACACACACACACACACAGATACAAAAGCAGTCCAGCTGGGAAAGATGCCTCTCATTAGATGAACTTGTGTCTGAACTGAGGATGCGTAATTAAAGATAAAAAGCTCTTGCATCTCATCATCGTCTGCATTGCTCTCTATCTCTCTCTCCCTCCCTCCCCCATTTCCTCACTCTCTCTCTTCCTGGCTGGGGTCCACTAACCCGCCTCTATTTCTGCGTCTGCACCTCCAATAGTAGCCTTTTGTTCAGATCTTCAGGTTATACAAGCAGCTGCATGTAAAGCCCTCTAAAACCACACACAAATGCAAAATGAATGCTTTAAGTTTTCGAAGATGCCAGTGGAGGAAGAAACTCTGTGGAGGAAGACAAGAGACTGCAAAGCCATTCAGTATCTGTAGCAGTATGCACAGACAGGTAGATGGTAGAGGGACTCGAGAAAAGGCCTTACCTGAGCAGTTTAGACTTTATTGTTGACTTTATTGTTGAGACATATTAAGCCTTTTCTTCAAGGCTTAGGAAAAGAAGATGGGAATGCGTGACACAAACTATCCCGGTAAAGTATATTTCAAAGTCTTTAAACTGCGTCAGAGACTCCCCACGGAGGAGGTTCTCTGAGATGGTTTATCCAGCAGTTGTGTGCAAACTTAATGCACAATTAGAGAGTGAGCGGGTGAGAACTGCAGTGAGATGGAGCGAAAGGGTTCGAGAGGAAGAGAAGGATTGAAAAAGTTGTGAAAGTGAAAAGAGAGCTCGAAAGCTTTACAATGAGAGGAAGAGAAACAGAAATGTGGGAAGTAGTCAAGCCAGAGACAGAGTGATAAACCGTGGTGAACCTACACAGAAGGAAAGAAAGAGATGTCAAAGAGAGAGAGAGAGAGAGAGAGAGATGGAGAGAGTTACTAATAGAGTTAGACTTATGAGAAAGAGTTGTGTGAAAAGAGAGATAGAAAGAAAGAGTCGGAGAGGAAGGCCTACACAGCAAAAGAGAGAGAGAGAGAGTCAGTGATAACCAGTGTTGGGAAGGATACTTTCAAAACGTATTCCGTTACAGAATACAAAATACATGCCCAAAAAGGTAATTTGTAACGTATTCCGTTACGTTACTCAATCTGAGTAACGTATTCTGAATACTTGGAATACTTCCGCATTGAATTGCATTTTATTAGTGTAGGAATGCGCCCATCAAATCCAGTTTAGGCCTATTGTGGTGTGTTCTTCTGTTCCAAATGGCTGAATGCGGCCCACGTAGGCCTACTGTATGAGAATATGAATTCAACTAAGTCACCTGATAAAACTATAAAACTATAAAAGTTTTATAGTAGTAATAGAAGATGCTTCTTCAAGTTGGAACAGGGACGTAATAGCCAGAAATGATAAGGTGTGTGAGATTTTAGGTGGCATCAACTCAGTAAAAATGAGGGGTGCAGATATATGACCGGTGGGACGCAAATTAGGCTACCTGGAAATGTAAACACTATAGCCTACTACATAACCGTGCTCTCAAAAATGAACGTGATCGCTAAATGACGATCAAAAACCGCACGTTAAAATAGGCTATGCTACTCGCAAGAATAATACACTTTCATAGGCTGCACCATAATTTATTAAAAAACTTAGATATAGCCTAGATCTACTTACAAATAAATAACCCATAAGTTATTTTAAGTTGGAATGAAAACCTCAGAATGAATGCAGTGCCTATTAAAATGGGTTTCATCGTAGGTCTAAATCAACACGTAACCATGTTTATTGATAGCTAGACTGTATAACCGATTGGCCGAAGTAAGCAATTAATAGGCCTACTTGGGAAATATCTTTTGAACAGACATCAAGAACAACGGTCGGTGAGTAGGAGTTACTAACACTTACTTACTTTACTCCAAATTTGCTGTCAGTTATCTCCGATAGCGCGTCCATAATGCGCGCTGGCTGCGTTCTGACGGGTGCAATTGGCTAGCGCAAGACGACGGGGCTTGGATTTAAACATGGAAACAATTTCATCTAGATTTCTTTCCGGGAAATGCATGGAGTTGCCTTAATTTATTTAGAGAGTGAATAAACTTCGAAACAGTGAAGTATCCTCATGTAATCCATTGATTTCAACAATGTAACTGTATTCTAAATACCAACTGTTTAAGTTGTAACTGTAACGGAATACAGTTACTCATAATTTGTATTCTAAATACGTAACGCCGGTACATGTATTCCGTTACTCCCCAACACTGGTGATAACGATAGTTAGACATAACAAGAAAGAGAGAGAGTTGTGTGAGAAAGAGAGATAGAAAGAAAGGGAGAGTCAGAGAGTGATAGAGAGAAAACCCTACAGAGAGAGAGAGAGAGAGAGTCAGTGCTGAAGATAGTTAGACTTAACAAGAAAGAGAGAGAGTTGTGTGAGAAAGAGAGATAGAAAGAAAGGGATAGTCAAAGAGTGATAGAGAGAAAGCCCTACAGAGAGAGAGAGAGAGAGTCACTGCTGAAGATAGTTAGACTTAACAAGAAAGAAAGAGAGTTGTGTGAGAAAGAGAGATAGAAAGAAAGGGAGAGTCAGAGAGTGATAGAGAGAAAACCCTACAGAGAGAGAGAGAGAGAGAGTCAGTGCTGAAGATAGTTAGACTTAATAAGAGAGTTGTGTAAAAAAGAGATAGAAAGCAAGAGGATGAGTCAGAGAGAGAGAGAGAGTCAGTGCTGAAGATAGTTAGACTTAACAAGAAAGAGAGAGTTGTGTAAAAAGAGCGATAGAAAGCAAGAGGATGAGTCAGAGAGAGAGAGGGAGAGAGAGGGAGCATTATAGGGTGAGAAGTGAAGAGCGCGGTGAGGGGAGGCCGCTCTGATTGATGCGCACTGACAGTGCAGCGGCGGGAGTCTGACATTAGCGGCGTCTAAACGCGGCGTTGTCTCCATTACACCCGCGTTTAGATCCATACCGTTCGCTTTCATGCGCGAGACTCCGGCGTCCACCGGGACGGCCACACTCAATCTGTGTTAATTGGCCCAACTTTGATCTGCTCACTACTACTCCGCCATATCAGAGGAGGGAAAAACGGCTGCCTCATGCAAAAAATATGAACGAGTGTGTGTTTGTAATACACAAGAGTGCGATATACATCCACAGCATACTGAGAGCGTTTGACCCTCTAACTGAGAGTGTTTGCTGTAACTTTTATGATTTGGGCTAATTGTTTGCGAATTGGAAATGTGTGTAGGCCTACGTGCGTGTCTCTAGGTTGAAGTGAAACTTTATTTAGAACACTGAGATCGTTTAAAGATATTTCTCCTTTATCTATCACGAGATCTGGGATTGTGCTGTGATGTTTTTTTTTTCTTTCAAACAGGATGGCATGGCGGCATCGCTGTCAGGAGTAATAGTGACTGATTTAAGTTGGTAGGTGTAAATTCATTCCTTCAGATGTGATGATGAAACCTGATCCATGTTCTTATCAAACACGGTTTGACGCGTTCATCACACAACAGGGAAATAAATAAATATACGGATTTATTCTCCTTTTTGATGGAAATAGCTGTAGCTGTGACATTGATTTCATCCTCATAGCCACCCCCCACTCCCCATCCATCAAACTTAAACCAGGATATCTCTACACACACACACACACACACACACACACACACACACACACACACACACACACACACACACACACACACATCATGGTATCGGTAGTCTCAGATACTGTTCTTGTGTGTTGCTGTTCTTACATTTTTAGGTAACTAGAACTACTTAACAAACATAAGATCCACCATGGCATTTGAAAGATGTACGATTCAAGAGCGATATGACCAAATACAGTTCCCATGATGCCGTGCATTTTATTTGATCTTTGACCTTTCCTGTGAGCAGGACTGGTATCCACATGCTGTTCTCCACAATGGCTGTGCAGCCCAGTCCTCACAAGAGCAGTGGAACGGAACAGTCGGAGAGGGCTTTGGCACTTGAGAACGCAGCGGTGGGCAGTGTGTTGGACAGCACTGTGAGTGCTGTCAGAGGGCCATTGAGAATTAAGCACCAAGTGAAGTGGACAGAAGATTTTTGAAATAATGCCTTCAGTGTGTGTGTGTGTGTGTGTGTGTGTGTGTGTGTGTGTGTGTGTGTGTGTGTGTGTGTGTGTGTGTGTGTGTGTGTGTGTGTGTGTGTGTGTGTGTGTGTGTGTGGGTGTGTGTTTGCTTGAGAGAGAAACACTTATGGAAAGCAGTGGGGCTTGTGATTTATTCTTTTCATACTGTTTCAAAGGGACAAGAGGATAAATGCTCTGTGTGGTGTGTATGACTGACTGAGTGTGTGTGTGTGTGTGTGTGTGTGTATGTATGTGTGTGCACATACAGAAGTGTATACATGCAAAGTGTGTGTGTGTGTGTGTGTGTGTGTGTGTGTGTGTGTGTGTGTGTGTGTGCACATACAGAAGTGTATACATGCAAAGTGTGTGTGTGTGTGTGTGTGCACATACAGAAGTGTATACATGCAAAGTGTGTGTGTGTGTGTGTGTGTATGTGTGTGTGTATGTGTGTGTGCACATAGAAGTGTATACATGCAAAGTGTGTGTGTGTGTGTGTGTGTGTGTGTGTGTGTGTGTGTGCACACACGCTCCTCCGCTGCACAATAATGACATGAGGTCTGTGGCTTTGATCCCGGCCAGTGTGTCCTCTAGAAAAAAGGATGCGCAGCGCGCGTCAGCCTGCTGACATTATCGACGTCGGAGGCCTAAGCTCTCCACTCCACTCTGCATTCCCCCCGTAGTGCGAATACAAATCTGACAAGCCGCCCAAGATGAGAGCAAGAGCAGAGAGATGGAGGGAGAGAGAGAGAGAGAGAGCAAAGAGAGAGAGAGAGAGGGGGAGAAAAAAGGAAGAATAGAAGGGAGAGGATCAGTGGATGTGTTGGAGGGGGGAGAGTAGAAAGAAACAGGCCATTTGCATGGACCCATGGCACCCCATTGAAAGTGAGGGAGCAATAAAGGGGGAGAGAGTGTGAGCGAGAGCCGGCTGGTGCCGGGGCCTGCTGCACCGCCGATGTCTGACTGACGATTCAACTGAGGCAGATTAGCCGCCATTCTGGGACCGGCCCCTTTTTAGATTGCTTTGGAGGCCACTGGTCGGACATTAATGTGAGTTTCCTGCGGATTGGATTACCCTTTTGACAGACAAAACACACACACACACACACACACAGAGAGAGAGAGAGAGAGAGAGAGAGAGTTCACAGGCCGATAAATAGACACAATTTAGCACTGCAACACTGCAGAGCACATCTGATAGGCCACAGGACACACACACACACACTGCATTCTGCCTGCATGCCTGTGAACCTGCATCCATTTTAAATCCTCTGCTTTTTATCATCACCATCTTTGCCATCATCCTATCCAGTAGTGCCTCAAAAATAAGACTGGTAAAATTTGATTTCGGCGCAGCACAAGTGGGTGTATTTTTTTTTTTTTTTCTTGTGTGGCGGGGAGCTTTGAGGCTTTTGCGTTGCACGGCAACAGCCCAGTGAGGGTGGCAGGTGCAAGTGTTCCCAGGAAGTGAAGCTCTGCCTTGCAGTTTATAATTAAGAGAACCCTTCAGGGTTTGCGGTACATGTTGGAGCAGTCCAGTGTGTGTGTGTCTCTCTCTCTCTCTCTGTGTGTGTGTGTGTGTGTGTGTGTGTGTGTGTGTGTGTGTGTGTGTGTGTGTGTGTGTGTGTGTGTGTGTGTGTGTGTGTGTGTGTGTGTGTGTGTGTGTGTGTGTGTGTGTGTGTGTGTGTGTGTGTGTGTGTGTGTGTGTGTGTGTGTGTGTGGAGGAAGGGGCTGCCCCTGACTCAACTGTGCTATTAACCCTCTAAGCCTCCCCCAAACTGAAAGCATATGGATGCACGTCTGCTTTTGGACGTCAGAGTCAGGAAATGTGTTTCTGTGGTAACGAGGATGAGAGGAGGCCAGGGGAGGAGATGGAGGGGATTGGACAGGAGGCAGTGGTTGCCATGAAGGGGAGAGATGGAGAGGAAGAGAGAAGATTGTTAGATAACACTTCCTCTCTTTTTTTCCTGATAATTTTCAGGTATGCTCTCCTGCATTTAATTCTACTGTATGTGCAAACTGTTCCTAGGATCGAAGTAAATGAAACTGAAATGAACTGGATTCAAATATCAGTACAAAAGTGGAGACTGTGAAAACACTTTCAGAAGCCAGAAGTGCTGCAGTGCTTATTGAGTTCTCCTAGAGTGACCTATGCTGACCACTTCAGAACACTCTAAAAGCTCTCTTTTGTGCACATAATCCTGGACAATAATGCCCCTGATGTGTTGAGCTCTCTGTACAGCTGAGCACGGGCCATTAGTTACTCTGTGACTTCCACACACCTGATGCCTGGCTATAGCGCTTATATTCCCTGCCATATCGATATTAGCATTGTAGGCAGTGGTCAGCATACATCTTTTGCATAGCTAGCAGGAGCCGAACAAATTAATTTCCTCAGGGAAATTATCCCTCTCGCCCTCCTAGCACATAAATACCGGTGTAGTAAATACTGAATTGAATTACAGAGACCCCCAACCCCACCCCCATCAGTATTTACTGGGAACAATATATTTTATGGGTTTGCCAATTAAAATATTTTGAATTATGGGCCGACTTCCTTAAAAGGGCGACCATGAAAGGCAATTTACAGCCAACCTGTCATTATTCTTGAGCAATGGGTATGACATTTTAATTTCAGATGTGTTTTAAACAACAGACCCTCATTTGGTTTGGATTGCCGCTTTAAATCAGAGTTCAAGTGCATTAGGATGTAATGGAAGGGGCTACTGGTGGTGACTATGGCTGCCTGTGACAGACAGTAGGGACTACTTTCAGATAAATCAGTGTTGCACAAATAGTCGCCAAGCCATAGTCACAGTGTGATTTACAAAGATAGTTTTTTTTTCCAAGACCATGTTAAAAAAATGACGCCTATTATTTTTTTGCCTCTTACATTTCCAAAAGTGCAGAAGGGACCTGGACATTTTTGAAAGTCATTTGACAAGCATGACAAGTAAAAGATGGCTGAAGCAACGCCACATTTTTCATCGGTAGATCCAGCTGCACCCGGACACTTTTTGGATGGAAATCACTCTTCGGGGCACGCTGTCTTTTGTTGCGTCCCACAAAAAGATCACCTAAGCCCTGCTTAATCAGTCATTTCTGTTTGTGTCAGCAACTGAACAGACATCCACTCGGATGGAGAATGAATTTTTTATGAGTACAGCAGCGCCAGTGCATGTTCTCACGCTGGCATTTCTGGAGATCACTGGGGGCACCGTTATCATCCAAGCTTTATGGCTTTAATTTGAATTTAATCTATATATTATATTAAACAAAAGCTACACTTCTACTGTACAGTTTCCTTTCCGAGAGAACTTTAAAAGTCAAACCCACGTCTTCCTTCCTCCCCTCCCCTCCCATCATCTCCACCCTCCTCCTCCAGTGCTCTGCCCTTCTCATTGTTTCTGCTGTGTTGTAGCGATACGCTATTTCAATCAAATTACGGTAATTAAGTTAGTCCTTTGTCTTTATCAAGCAAACACAAACTTGGTTAATTGAATTATTGTTTTTTTTGGCCCATGATTCACCTCTCAGAGTGGGGATGTAATTAGTAGTACAGTGAGTGAGTGTGCTGATGTCTCGGGCCCTCTGTGAGGTTTGGACGGAGATATCTCTCCACACACAGACGTCTCCACCGAGCTCCACTAACGCAATGAGTTCAAAGGGTACGCATGAGGGGGGAAGCACTTCAGAAACTAAAACATCACATGGAAGAATACAAACTGAAGAAAGGTTATCAAAATTAAGTAAGATTACATCTGATACACTCTGACCAGGATCTGTAGCCTGGGAACATCCAGACCTTCAATTGCACAATTGGGAGTGGGTCTGGAAAAGGTCCATTGACTTCCAGCAGGAGCATAACAAGCAGCAAAATGAAACTTAAATCAGTACCGTTACCAAATAATTTCAAAAGTGTAGCAATCTTAAATGCTGTTGTTTACTCAATTCCAAAGAAATATGCGGCCATGCCAGATTAGCGATTGCATATGCGTGCCCATGTTTTAGGGACATTGGAAATGAGCTTCAATGGTCTCTCGCCAGACGACAAAGTATTGTCATCAGCTGATTGTGTGCTTGGGTTACCCCCCTTGATAATTGATGACTTTTGTATGTTATCTAAAGATGCACAAAGTCTGTCTGCTGGTCTCACTTTTACATACTGGCTGTTTTTCCCCCTGCCAATGCAGTATTTAAACAGAGAAAGAAACTATTGAAGTTGTTCATCCCCACGTGTTGATCTCCACAGTTGGTCATCTTATTCTCCTATTTACACCCATTCATGGGGAAATATGCTTCCAAGCCAGTCGAGAAAATTTGGAACAGGCACTGTGCATGGAGCCTCAGTTTTTATGGCATGTAAGCAAATCCCATTTCCCTGCGCCAAGCCCCAATTTGTTGCAGAAAGCATCCTCACAGAGATGTGAATGTTTGCACATATTTGTTTGATGTCTCTGGCGAGGCGGCCTGCCACAGACAAATCCAAAGGATCGCCCGATTAAGCGAGAGCGCTCCTCTGCCATCTGCGGCCCAGCATTCCTGAGACGGGGAGATGGAAGCGTGCGGCAGCGATGTCTTCAGATCATTCAAGGAATTCCTCTGGTTTTACCTGGAAAAGTATACAAGGGAAATGGTTGGTGCCACTTCATCAAGTTCCCATTAAGTTGTGAGTATATAGCTTGGACTTCTTATTGTAGTACATATGAGAAAACATCATTACAGGTGTGCTACAATAATAATTTTTTAAAAAAGGCTTTGCGTTTATGAACTGGTAAAGTGTTATGTACAATGAACCTCTGAGAAAAAGCATTATTGGGTTGATTGTTTTGGGCAAAGGCAAGAAGTTATAGACACTAGACACACACACTCTAATCTACAGTAGAGTGTGAAAATATTACACAATTACATCCCACATGTAGCATTCTGAAAATTCCCAATATATCCGAATTGTGATAGAAACAGTACAACATGGCAGGTACACAGTAATGTAGTATCGTAACTATATATTTATGTTGGAACTTTTTGGAACTTCAGCTGTCAAACTGATTGTATTAAAAAAAAATAAGCTGCTCTTTATTTTTTTTGTTTAAATAAAACTGGAGGTGTGATTCTGTGCTGCGATACAAGCTTTGGTTTGACTAAGAATATACAAATATCCAAAATTAGACAGATTTCTGTGAGCCTGTCAAACAATACGTTCTGCCGAGAAAATATGTCTGGCGGGAGAACAGCTTGATGGGACAGAGCTGATTAAGGCAGAGACCAACTGCTAATGGAGATTTGTTTGTTCCAGGGATATGCGACAACACTCCTGATTACACCTCCTCGCTAAGCTACAATAGGCATCAGTAGTCTAGATCAAAGTGATTTTCTGGAAAGGGAATACATTTGATTTAAAAAGAACTTAATCGCCTCAAATGCAATGAAATTAGACCAACAAATTCAGACACATACCACTGACATATCCCTATAAAGATATAGGGCCATGTCGTAAAATAGTCTGTATTATTGATGGCACATATAATATAAGCAGCCTGTAGGCCTACCTGCCTTAGAGGTTTTCCTCCAGACCTATTACATATCAAACTGTCAGCTCACCATATATGACATATCAGGTGTGAGCTGACCATAGTGTGCAAGATAGACATCATTAGCTCTGGTTTACACTGCAGACAATGTACAATTCAAATTGAACAAAATTGTACAGTGTATGCCCACTTAGCTTCAGAGAATAACACCCTTGTAAAACTGGCCCATAAACCCTCACACTAATGTTGCATCATGTGCTTAAGTTATTTGCATAGCTTAAGTTATGTCTGTAGGCTACATGAGCCTATTTGCAAGTCCCTTCATCTGTGGATACAGTTTGTTTTTGTTTACTGGTGTCGGAATTTGCATCTTTGTAAGAATGTCTAAAATGTTTGCCTGCCTCCCTGACCTCTAAAATTAGTTCATAATTGATATAAGTTAAATCTCCAACTTTTGAAGGAGGACAACGGTCCCACTGAAGCGTTGCAGCTCCTCTTCACTGCTCCCCAATGTGTTCCCGTTAGACACTTCTGCTGACACAACGGGATCGCGAGGATGTTAAGTTTGTTTGTTTGTTTGCTCGTTTGTCAGCGCCCCGGAACAAGCGCCCTGCGTGGTGCCGTCTCCTCTCTGTCGGAACCAAACTTGTTCCCGCGCGCAGCGCTCGCGCCGAGCTCGTTTTGCCAGCTATGCTCGAGCGGTAATAATTCTCACGGTGCCTGGCCTCAGAAACTAAAACGAGGTGAAGCAAAGTCACCTACCACTGCAAGCCACGCAACAAAAAACAAGTTGGCTGGCTGCTGATTTGGCTATCCTGAGGTAAGTGGTCTCAGAGGAGTTAGGTCCTAGTAAACTATGAAAACAACAAAGGCTAGGGCGATATCAAAGGACTAATAGTAAAGATGATGAATGCTAGAGGTTCACTCAAACTTGACTTCCCACTGTTTTTGTTTTCATGTTCGCCATGCTGCTGAATCGTAATTGAAAGTTTTGTTTGCAGCTTGGTATGAAAATATTTTTTCTTCCCGCCCCGTGGTTTGATCTTAAATGCTGTTTGTACTCTCTTCAAATGATTTCCATTTTGCATTAAAGTGCACTTATAAATGGCTAATGTCTGACTCTTAGCAAACAAGCCAGAGCTAAGTTATGTTTATGTGTTCAGGTTCAAATTGACAAGGGAATTAGGTCCACTGTCTAAATCCATTTGCATCATGCAGTCATGGCTAATGGTTGTTTTTGTTTCATTGTTTTGCTCATAACTTGTCTTTTCTTTGTCTCTCTGTGCCAGTTATTTGAGAAGCTGAACTGTCAACTCTGATGCCATAAGAAAGGTTATATGCAAAGCAAGCAAGACACTGATGTGGATATATGGACTCGGTCATAAAAAGGTACTGTTTAGACATGTACATAAACTATCATGAAGTCCTTGCACTGCAGTTAAAAGTCGTTACTGCTCATTTAGTTGTGATAGCACATGGATGGTGATGCTTGCTTAGGAATGCAGGGGTACACGTCAGGCCTAAGATCAGCCCTTTGGGTGGACTGGCACTGTCACATATGCAGATGTGATTGGTATTGGTCGGTTAAAAGGGGCGCCTGCAGTGCAGAGGGGTGGGGGCTAGACTGGGCCAGAGAGAGCCTGGGGGGAGGGGGGGCACGTCGATGGAGAGGCTGAGTCGTCTGACAGCAGTGATAAGTTACCATGGCTCAGGGTAATATAAACATCCACAGAAAGAGATATGGAGGCGGGCTAGATGGAGAGAGAGGGAGTGGAGGGGAGATGGGGGAGAGAGAGTAACACAACTCTCTTGCCTGTAGAGACACAACTTGACTTTCTGAGATAACCTAGCATTCTGATCAGCTTGAGAGAGAGAGAGAGAGAGAGAGAGAGGGAGATGGACCAAGCGAGGGAGGGAGGACGATCAAGATAGAAAGCCACACAGTGAATGAAAGCGGGTGCAAGAGACTGAAAGTGTGGCAGGAAAGTTAAGATGGTATCACTTTAAAGACAATCCCGGTGTCCGTGAAGACATACAAGTCCTTGGCATTTTTGTCGTCCTTCTACTGAAGAAGATTAATTTCCTCCTGCGTACATCTGCACTTGTTTCTCTGTGTTTGACAGAGGCTGAGTGTGTTCTTTGCGTGTATGCTGTTGGAGTGTTGGACTGTGTGCATGAGCGTAAGCTTTCTGCTGGCCAGTTTGTGTAAACGGCAAGCTGGTGTTGTGTGTGTGTGTGTGTGTGTGTGTGCATGCATTGTGTTTTGATCTGTTTAATTATAGCCGTGTCTGTGTTTGTGACCATGTGTGCAGGTCTCTGTGTGGGAGCATTTGTGCAGGCGCGCGTGTGGCTCACAGGCTGATTAATATCTCCCTTTTGATTGCCATGTCATCAGCTTGCATTTATAAGCAAGACAATTGCCACAGCCGGACGGTGGTTATTTTTTAAATAGCAGCCCATTGTCCTATTCATTTGCCACGCTTGGCAGTGAGAAATTGTCATTTGGTGGCGGGGAAGTGGCACCTGGGGCCACACTGTCCCCTTCAAATGGACAGGGGGAATGGACGACGGCGCTTGGGCCCCGGCCGAAACAACTGATTACGACGGCCTTTTGTGGTTATAAAATTAGAACTGGAGGCCCATGCGATCGCACATTCTCCTTTATTGCACTGTTTACACATAACAACATTTCACAGCAGTTCTGAGGTGCCCTCCAGGGGAATATTGCATTATTATGAAGACTATTATGTTTAAATTGAGCCGTGATTGGTCCTAGTCCGTTCATTGCATTACGCGCTTTTTTTTTTTTTTTAATATATAAAGGTGCAGTATCTTCATATCCTCCAGGACTGGGGATTTCTATGCAGATTTTTTTTTTAAAAAGCAAATGTAATGTCTTTTCCCCCGGAATGGCCGAGTTGCTCGGCTTAATTAAGGATGCTGTGTTGTTTTGCAGATACTTTCCTTGCTTGTATTTTAAAAACCTCTCAGATTCAAAAGAAAATGTGTATCAGTCGGTGTCTACTCACAATCCCTCACAATCCATTGTTCCAGAAACTGCTTAAATAAAGAGTTGTTTTGGACTTTTGGAGTGCTCACAAATCTTTTTGGATTCTTTGTGAGCCTCAGCTTAAAGCAGCCTGGTGAAACACACACTGACTGCAATATGAAATAGTGATTAATTTCTTCAGTTTGCTTGTTTGTCTTCTTTGGCAGGTATCTTGGCACGGTCTTCTTAACCTACTGGACCTCACCAGGAAAGGCCTAAGCCTGATATAGAGGGTAGCTGTGGCTCTCTGGAAGTGACTGATAAAGAAAGCAGTCTGTTTTCTTTTCAGTCGCGTCTAAAGCTCTATAAAAGTCTAAAGCCTTAAAAGGAGAAAAAACTGTGACAACCTGTTCCGCCTCAGTTATCATTCACATCTCTAACTTTCTCTTTCCTTTCCTCCCCTCTCTCTCCCTCTCTCTACAGTATCTCTCTCTCTCTCTCTCTCTCTCTCTAGTATGTTACTCATACAACAAGAAGGTTACTTTTTTTACTAGAGATGTTTTGCAGAATCAGAAACCTTGAAAACATTTCAGTCGTATGGATCTAATGTCTAGACACATGGTTGGTTTAAAAGCACAGTGGCTGTCTGCTGCAGTTGCGCTTCTCACTTTGAGTTCAGTGACCTCAAAAGCAAAGATGAAAGCCAAATCTCCACTTAAAAAAGGGTAGATATTACCTTTCCTCTGCTGGGAGAGAAACGTATGCAGATATCCAATTTAATGCTCTAATATTTCATTCAATCTGGGTGGCATAACTTGTCACTGTGGATGAAAGATCTTGGGTTAATTTACTTAAATGTCAAGGTCTCGACCCGCTGCTACTGGCAGGTCCACTTCACACCGCATTGTAGCTGGCGAATCTGAGGTTTGGAACTGTGCCCCTGCTAGCTTTTGATCGTGTGCCTCTCCTTTTTTTCGAGATGAGTAACCTTGTATGTGCCATCCGGGGCAGCAAGAGAAACAAATCAACCAGAAACATGCCCTTGGTTTTTTCCCCCCCTATTCTTTTTTTCTCTGGTGAAGTCAGTTGAAAATGCTCGTGTCCCCCCAAACCCCCCTCTCCCCCCCTCCATCCTGCGTCTCCTCCTCCTCTCACTTGCTGCCTTCCCTAGACGCCCGGCGAGATGGAGTAACGATGAGCATCCCCACCTGTCAACGAGCCTGTGCATCTGTGACAGATGTTGGGTGGGTTGTGTCTCAAAGCGAGCAGAAATAAAAAAAATAAATAAAAAAAGACCGCATCCCCCATCATGCACCATTCCTCCCTGCTCCCCATGGCATCCCGGGAGAAGCCGCTGCTTAATGGTGCCTCAGCCCACCTTGAGTGGAGGCAGGCAGGGAGGGAGGAATGGGTAAAGGGGAAGAGCCTGGCTCTCGTCACTGCGTGCTGCCGCACCTGGGGCCATCTGTTGCCACTGTGGTGCGTCACAGCAAAGGACTCCCCCCCCAATCCACCCACACTTCCCCCTTGAGGGGTCGTGGCTTAAGCCCTCCCCTCTGGCGTACGGAGCCGCAGAGTTATTGGCTCCCGCTGTCTTTGCTGGTGTCTGTGGAAGCTCCATGGAGTGGCGGTGGAACAGTGCGTGCCTGTGTGCGTGCGTTAAGCGTTAGCGAGGGGACAGACGAACGTCTCAGTGGGCACCTTAATGATTCCCCCTGGAGTGAGCAGCTTGGATATGATCTTCTCCAGGGACGGCGGGAAATGGATGCACTTGACAGAAAGATAGCAAGCAGAAAATAGGAATGTTTTGTCACTTTATGCTGTATATGTTGTCTGTCTGTTTGTTTCGGGTGTAGTTGTGGAGAGGAGGCCTATAGTTTCGAGAGGGCTGTGACATTAGCAGATTCTCGGAAGCATAGTGTTGCCTTAGTTCCCATCTGCCTGTTTCTCCTCCACTCTGGCAGCTTCAGCGCTTGCATTCCCTCCTGGCTCCTCCGGGCTTGATGAGAATCCCAGGTAGCTCCTGCACATAGCCGCCATCTCGCCCAGACTCGGCAGGTCCGCTTGATAGCGGCGGCCAAGGTCTCAGATCTGCACCACAGTCGGCGGCTATTATGGACGGCCCGTGCCATATCAGGGGCTTAATATCAGCGGCTTCATCAGCTTATCCGAGCACTGATAACATTACAGTAACATTACGACGGCAAAGGAGCGGCATCAGCCACCCTGACAGTGAGGTCCCTCTCGGTTCTGTGATGGATGACTCTGGAACTAATAAACTATATGGACGTGTAATTGAATTGCGTGTAATAGGTGCTCAAGTCAAATTGCTCATTTGTGCACTAAGCAGATTCAGAGTGGCTCACTCGTAGGGACACATCCATTGTGTATCAACCCCATCAAAACCAATTTAATCTCTATTATATTTTCTGCCGGGGTTGTTTGGTTTGCATGGGAGGCCGCTGGCTGTATATGCGGTATACACCCCTTGTAGAAAGAGTCAAGGGTTTCCTTCTGTATGGACTGGTAGGATTTTTGTACGGTAGTGTACTGAGAATACTGTACTGAGCAGGGCAACAGCTATAAGCTTGAGTGTACTGTATGCAACTGAATGTATGCAATGCACGTTCAGTCACCACGGCTTGGATGTATGGAAAATTGACTCGGGCGATCCTGGTACCCAAGACTTTGGCAGCACTGCCAGAAGCTCACTGCTGCAGGGGTTCAGTCCCAGTCCACAGTTAGAGGGGCTCCCCAACAGGGATGCTTTCCGTATGGTCCAGGGAGTTCACTCACACCTGCATCTGGACAGCTTGGGTGATGGCTTTTGGCCCTTTCTGGGGTCCGCTTGACACCTGTAAAAACCTCAGTCTAGACAAATGTTTTGGCCAAGGCCATTGCAGCACTTCTAGGGAAGGATGTATGCCATGGCACCCCTTCTGAGGGCAGAATGGGCAGAATGATAAGATAGATAGATAGATAGATAGATACTTTATTGATCCCCAAGGGGAAATTCAAGGTCCCAGCAGCTTAAGACACCACACACAACATACAGTACAATGTAAACAATGTAAACAGGAAGATTAAAAAGCAAATCAACAATCAACAATCAACAATGACTAAAGGAGCAGTAGAATACTATAGATAAGGTATGCATGAGTGTACTGAGGATTGGTACTGTGATCCAGTCTGAGGTGTGTGTCAAGTTGGTAGTGCAAATAAGTCCAACAGTGCAACAGTGCAAGATAAAATTCTAGTGACCAGTAATAAATATGTACAGTACAAAATGTAAGCATAGTAATAATAATAACAGTACTAATATAAATATATGGACAATTAAAATAAACTTAACATAGTAATAATATAAGAGTTAGACATGAGGGTAGACATGTAAGTCATGCCATGTAAGTGTATAAGAGGGTGGAGGTGCAGATATACTATGCATAGAAGTCCAACTCTCCTTTTCCCTTCAGTGAAGCATTGTACAGTTGTATGGCCCTGGGTACAAATGACTTTCTCAGTCTGTCTGTTGTGCATGTCATGGAGCGTAGTCTCCAGCTGATCAAGCTCTTCTGCTGTATGATAATGCTGTAGAGTGGATGACAGTCATTGTCCAGGATGCTGTGTAGCTTGTTCAGGGTCCTTTTGTCTGATACTGAAGTGATGCACTCCAGATCAGCTCCCACAACAGAGCCAGCCTTCCTTACCAGCCTGTCTAGTCGCCCAGCATCCCTCTTCCTAGTGCTTCCTCCCCAGCATGCCACAGCATAGAAGAGGACGCTGGCAACAACAGACTGGTAAAACATCCAGAGGAGCTTGCTGCAGACATTGAAGGAGCGCAGCCTCCTCAGGAAGTACAGCCTGCTCTGCCCTTTCTTGTATATTGCTTCAGTGTTGACTGACCAGTCCAGTTTATCGTCCAGATGTACGCCCAGGTACTTGTATGTGTTCACCACCTCCACATTGACCTCCTCAATGGTGACTGGCAGCAGAGCAGGCTTAGACCTCCTGAAATCTACCACCATCTCCTTGGTCTTGGTCGTGTTGAGTTGTAGGTGGTTGAGTCTGCACCATTGCACAAAGTCCTCCACCAGGCTCCTGTATTCCTCCTCCTGCCCATCCCTGATACATCCCACAATTGCAGTATCGTCTGAAAACTTCTGCATGTGACATGACTCCGTGTTGTAGCAGAAGTCGGACGTGTACAGGGTGAACAGGACTGGAGAGAGCACCGTTCCCTGTGGAGCACCTGTGCTGCTGATTACAGTGTTGGAGAGGCAGTCCTTCAGTCTGACAAACTGTGGCCGCTCTGTCAGGTAGTCTGCAATCCAGGATACTAGATGAGCATCCACACCCATCTGCAGGAGCTTGTCACTCAATCTGGGGGCCTCTGGTAGCCTCCAGGAGACCATGAATGCAGTGCTCTCAGCTCCAGCACACCAATGTAATAGAGCTCTGCTTCTTTTCATACATGGCAGGCACATCTGTGGTGGAATATACCATATCAACCATAACCATATCATCATCAGGGGTCTAATGAAGTCACATGACTTTGTTGTTATGATAGCCTGGAGAGTAGCATGATCGTTCAGGAAATAAGGCTGTGGTGATGGGGAGAGTGAGGTCAAAATGGATGTGTGTTTTCAAGGACACAATTTCATGCAGACCTGTGTGTTCTCCAAGCTCTCAACCCTCTTGGCAAAGCTGTGTACTGCATCTATGTCGATAAATATGAGTGTGTTTGTGTGTGTTTGTGTATGTTATCAATACTTTCCCTTTTGTACCTTTGCAAGAATCCGAATCTGACCTTGAGCGAGTTTTGTTGATCGTTTTCTAAACGCACGCAAAGGCAGAGAAGTCATTATCAAACACTGGAAACTCATTGCTAATCAAGGCCAGAGTTGTGCATTCTCCTACAGTCTCCCACGGTTCTCAAGGAAGTCTGCTTCTTACAGGCACTAGCACTTCCAACTCATCCCTATCGATCATTCTCCTGGTGTAGAGTACCATTCTGTGAGTGTGTCTTTCTGTGTGTGTGTTTGAAAATGTGTGTGAGGGAAGAAAGGAAGACAGCGGGAAAATGAATGAGCGAAGAAAGAGAAAAAAAAGCCAAGAGTTGGGAGTGAGAAGGAAGAAAGAAATAGATTCTTGGCTTTCTCTCGCATTTGCATTTCAGCTAATCCCCCGTAGTCTAATCAATGTGAAAATAGCTGGAATCAGCAGAGTGCTAGCGTGGAGCCGAGGCGGCGCTACTGCAGCAGCTGCGTGCGCACTGAAAAGACCCAGGCGAGGCGGAGGGGCTGGGGAGAGATGGGAAAGCAAGCGGGGGTATTTGGCCAAGGGATGGGGGTGAAGGGCTGGCGGGATGTGAAAGGCTCGATACTGCCTATCAATGAATGTGTGAAGTGTCCTCATCCTAACGCTGCTTTCTTTTCTCACTCACTCCTTCCTTCACTCTCTTTCTCCTCCGGCCCAACCCCCCCACCCCCGGACTCTGTTATGTTTTTAACAAGTAGACTGCCTTGTCTGGGTAGAGTTGAGTTAGCCTCTGTACGTCCTTGGGAACTTTTGAGTTGAGTTGGAAGAAGCATATTGTATGCATACAAGCCTTCTTCTGTGGACACACACACACGCACAAACACACAACCACACACACACACACACACACACACACACACACTTGTGTATGCATCTACTCAAGCAAAGACACTTACACCCTCGCATTCATGCCTGCGCCTTCTTTAATACACACACACACACACACACACACACACACACACACACACACACACACACACACACACGCCCACTCACATCATGTGCTCTCACACTGGCATTTGAGAAAGCTGTCAGGAGCGAGAGTCCGCCGCTTGGATCAATCGGAGGAAGGATGACTACCCATTTGCTGTTTGCAGCACAATATGAGATCTCTTTCTCTGCCTGCCTCTCTCGGCACAGCCCCATTAAGGCCAGTGATATGAGACCCCTGGATATCATCTTGTGGCAAAGTGTACATCCTCCTCTGAGCCTCTTTGAATGTGCTGCTTGTTTATGTCCTCTTTTCTCCTCACTCTCACTCTCTCTCCCTCTCCCTCTCCCTCTCCCTCTCTCTCTCTCTCTCTCTCTCTCTCTCTCTCTCTCTCTCTCTTGTTTGGCTCTAATGTCTTAGTAAAGCTTTTGTTTTTGCCGCACAGCAGATCTGCTCAAAGGCTGTTCTTTCATTTCTGTTCATCAGACAAGCAAATGAGTCAAGAGAGAGAGAGAGAAAGGGAGCACAAGTGTGAGAGAGAGAGAGAGAAAGGGAGCATGAGAGAGGAAGGAGAGAAGATTGATCTTGGCATATGAGTCTTAAAGGGGTTAGTGAATGAGCAGTCGGCATTCAAAGGCGAGCGGCGCGTAAGGAGGGCAATGAAAGAGATGGAGCGGTATACGAGTGATGGAAAGGAGAGAAGCCAAGAATTGTCTTTTATCTACTTATTTGTTTTCTCGGCAACATTGTACATTCAAATCAGCCTGTGTGTGTGTGTGTGTGTGTGTGTGTGTGTGTATGTATATGTGCCCTCCTGGACTGTCTTTCCCATCTGTGTCCCGGAGTTGTAACAAGACAGTACTTTGGCACCGGACTCTCTGCCCACTCTAGAGGTCACTTAAAGCAGCAGTGCTTTTGTCCCTCTGGCAGGATAACTGACTTGGCAAAAAAAGAGAGTGGAGGTATAAAAAAAAAAATCACCCCTAAAACAGAAAAAGAGAGAGAGAGGAGTGAAGAAGCTATTGAGAGAGAGAGAGAAAAAGAGAGAGGGAGAGCTTGGGGAATCCATCAGAACGTTAACTGCTGCGCCTTTTGGTCTCTCTGGGCCTCCATCTTGTCCATGTCTCCTGCCCTCTTCCCCCCTCTTCCTCATCGGGGTGGCTAATCCTTGTGAGAGCGGCGTCCTCTCTGACGCTAATGGGGTCACGAGTGTCTCGCGCCGCCCGCAAGCAAACAGGACAGAGCAGCACGCGCCTGCCAAAGTTAGCGGGACGTGATCTCAAAGACAGAAAGAAGGGCAACGAAGAGAGCAACAGAGGGGAGAGAGGGAGAGAGAGGGACAGAGGGAGGGAGGGAGAGAGATAGAGAGAGAGAGAGAGAGAAATGCACGGTAGAGTGAACGTGAAGAGAAATGGAGGAGAAAGTGAGAGCAGAACAGAGTAATGGTGAAGCTATGCAGTGAGCATTTCTTTCTCCCCCTGGGGTTATGAAATATCAATCACTTTTAACTGAACACCTTACTTAATGTAAGTGAAGCAATTCTCTCTCTCTCTCTCTCTCTCTCTCTCTCTGTCTCTCTGTGTGTGTGTGTGTGTGTGTGTGTGTGTGTGTGTGTGTGTGTGTGTCTATAGCCTACCCATAGGAGTCCTGTAAATTGATTATTGTTGTACATCTCCCTTTCAAACAAGAAAAAAGTGGTATTAATCATTTATTAACATGGTAATGTCATTATATTTTCAAACGTTTTCTTGCCCCCACTGTGAAAACGGCTCACTTAATGAAAGATTTACAATCAGCCAGGGGCCTGCACCACATGTTGTACAGTATATACCAAATCCTCTACACTTCCTCATATAAATTAGATGTTGTGTGAATTGGAAACGTCTATTAAGATACAATTGCGGCACCACTAAAATTCAAAGTTAATAGGCTTCACCAGCATATTGAGCTTGGGAAATGTCATGAAATGATTATTTATATTTTGCCTCGTGTAAATAATTTTGTTTCAGTGATATTTGGTTTCCACTGAGCAGCTTCATGCCAGACACCAGTCTCCCGAGGAGCTCAGTCCCAACTAACAGCATTCCAGTATTGTATTATCATTATTTCAGTAGATTGCTGAGTGATATTCCCCCTCCATCCCATCACCAGTTGGCACCCTCAAAGTCTTTATATTGTTTTTTCTTTTTTCCTCCAATTTTTGACTTTCCAATGCTTAGATATTGCTCCAGCTAACATTTGTGTGTGTGTGTGTGTGTGTGTGTGTGTGTGTGTGTGTGTGTGTGTGTGTGTGTGTGTGTGTGTGTGTGTGTGTGTGTGAGAGAGTCCTCCGGCATCTCCATCCTAGACGAGTGACATGACTCTGGACCGACTCCCTTCCATTGATTTAATTTCTGGCCTGCTCATAAGAGCCCAGAGCAAGATTGGGTTGGCATGGATTTTCTCCTCTCTCTCCCTCCACATGAGGTCAAACAGGCCACGCCGTAATTGTTTTTTATTACTTTTTTTCGCCTCCGCCTCTCTCCCTCCCAAAACATATCCATATATCACATACGTGTCAGACAGGCAATATTGCTTGAATTTATACCTTTCTTTCTTTATATATTTATATATTCCTCTTCTGCTTGATAAAGTAAAGTTATGGATACAGTGGACTCCTAATGGCCCTGTGGAGGTCTTCTCATCTTTTTCTTCCCAACTTTTAAGTACCGGGGGTAGCTGGACGGAGACATTTCCTCTCGGTAGCACAAAAGCAGATTGAAATGTGATTGACACAGGGCATCCCACCTGCTGCCTGCCCAACTTCCCAGCCTCTCTCTTTCTTGTGTTTCCCTTTCTACTCATTCCATTTCATACATTTATTTGTTGAGGGTTTTCTTTTGGTCATTATTTTGTCTGGCACCTACACAAAGCACTCTAGGTAATGTGTCACTAAATGGCTCCGAGAGATTGTTTAGCCTGGCATGAAGTGGAGCCATGTTTTCTTCCATTTTTTCATAGTGTGCCTGGAAAACACAAATAGTGTCAGACATTTTTGTTCTCCACTAGCTTGAGATGGCTTTGCAAAATAAAAATAAAAAAAATGTCCTATGCAAGGACATGTTCATTGAAGCAGTGGATAACAGTAAATAGAAAAATATTTTTTTTCTGTTGAACCCTGTCCTGATCATCTTTGCTTCATACTTGTATGTGTGTGGGTGTGTGTTTGTAACGGGTTAATATGGCATGAGAGACAATGGTATATTTACAGGCAATGTTTTGTAAATAAAAGAAGCACTAACACACACACACACACACACACACACACACACAGAGAGAGAGTTAACTTCTCCCTTCCCTGCGCTTGTTCTCTGCAGCGCTGCAGAGGACGGACTGAAGAGTGCAATCCACTATCAGCTGGGTCTGTGCTCAGGCCCCCGGCCCCTGTGACTACCGCCTGTAGTGATTAACCAAAGTCCCATCTCCCGCTCTCTCTCTCACACACACACATACACACACACACACTCTCTCTTTCTCTCTCTTTTGCTCCCTCTCCTCCCTCTCTCTATCTGTCTTTCTGTCTCTCTCTGGTCCCAACAGGCCAGCCAATTACATTGAAATGAAGGTTTGATGAAGTTCAGTACTAGTAAGAGATAGAGGTGGGTGTTGGGGGAGGTTGAGGGTATGGAGCGTGAGAAAGAGGGATTGAAGGAGGGGAGGACAGGGATGGAGGGAGGACAGGATGAAGTGAGAGTTCCTCCCTGAGATCGCCTGATGCCTGTCAGAAGCACACTGTGTGAAATTGGATTGTTGGCTGTTACTGACCCCTGACCCTTATGCGAGTGTGTGTATAGGCTATATGCGTGTGTGTGTGTGTGTGTGTGTGTGTGTGTGTGTGTGTGTGTTGGAGAGAGAGAGAGAGAGAGAGAGAGAGAGAGAGAGAGAGAGAGAGAGAGAGAGAGAGAGAGAGAGAGAGAGAGAGAGAGAGAGAGAGAGAAGACCAAATTAAAAACATGCTTCACAAAAGTATCTGGCCTCCCAGTACAGTGTGCATCCCAGTGGAAACAGCAGAGAGTCGACTACAGTACCTAGACTGCCTGAGCCCCAGAATACATCTCTTCCTGTGATGCACGGCTCAGTGGCCGGCACTATGACCCAGCCCACATATGAATTGATTATCCTGCGGTGGTGAATGCTAACGAAGGTGCAGGTTCTTGATGAGCTGCACTTTCCCATCCCAGTCTGGGTCTATTGGGAGCTCCAATGAGGCTCCAGTGGGAGCCCTATCTGCAGGTGCAGTCTTTCCTCCAGACGAAGGGGGGGTGGGGGGGGGGGGGGGTGCGCTCTCTCTGCTCCCCATTAAGGAGTGCTCGGGTAAGGGGGTCTGTCCTGTCTGTCGTTCTAGCTCTGGCTCTCCCTCTGTCTGAAGCAGACCTGACGTCGCGAAAGGTAGTGAAGGTGACCTGTTACTTATTTATAAGGCTGGCAGCAGAGCATGCTAGCATATTCATGAGAATGGGGTTGGGGTGGGGGGCTTTTTGTGGTAAACTAACATATGCACAACCAACCCCCCCCCACCCCCTCTACCCTCCCTCTCCCCCCTCCTTCATGCTCAAGGGCTGTGTGTTTTAAAGCAGGAGACAGGTGAGGGCAATCAGGAGGGAGGGAGAAAGGGGGCTTGGAGAGAGAAAGAGAGAGATGGGGGTGGGGGGGTGAGGGTGAGACGGGGCAGACCTTAATGAGGAGTGAATTGGCCGCTGGTGCCCCGGTGGAAGTTCACAGGGAATGCTGTGTTTCATGTTACCCTGCATTGCCTAGCGCTGTGAACACACACGACATGCTAATCATTTAGTTTTGTGGTAATTTTGCTAGATAACATTAGACAGTCTGCACACGCAAACGCATCTCTTCTTTGTCATGTCTTGTACACTTTGTACACTTTAATGATGACTGAGCAAAATTAGAAAGGATCCACACTCTCCACGTGCATAATAAACTGCGATAACACTAGCATGCTATCATTTTACCCACTTAAATGGTTAATGCTAATAAGAATTAGCTATGTTAATCTGTCCCTGCTCCAGATGCTTTGTATTGTGTGGTATTTTGCATCTTTATGATGTGCTTAGCTACGCAATTTCTTAATAGGAATGACATGGGTGTATTTTCATCAGGAGGTCCTGATAAGTTAAAGCGCTAGTAATGCCTGTTACCAGCTTAATTCCTCAGCAGGGACTGAGGCTAGTATCATGCTGGTTTAGGGTATTTGCGTACATTTAGAGTGTGTGCATGAGCAAGAGGGAGAGAGAGAGGCACAGAGATGTGTGTGTGTGTGTGCGTGTGTGTGTGTGTGTGTGTGTGTGTGTGTGTGTGTGTGTGTGTGTGTGTAGGAAGGGGAAGTGCAGGGAGGGATGGACAGAAATGGAACGCTGTGTGTCTGTCTAGGGTTTCAGATCCTGATGACTCTCTGAATCATGGATTTCTCCGGTTTGGCAGATTACAGCTAAAACTTGCCCTCCCCTGACGTATCGTATTCTCTCGCTTTCTCTCTCTTTTTCTCTCTTTCTCATCATATATCTCCCTCCTCTGAACTCTGCTCATGCTTTTTTCCACCTTCACTTGCCTTTATTTGCTCCTTACTCGTTTTGCTACTTTCCTCCCACTCCTCTTTCTGCCCTCTCTCTCCCTCTCTCTTTGTGTCTGTCTTTCTTTCAGATGTTGTTGCCATTTCAATGGGAAAAATCCAGGTTCATATTATCCATCATAAAACTAAAAAGTAATCGAAAATACACATCAGAGGATCGGAGGGAGGTATGTGTGTGTGTGTGTGTGTGTGTGTGTGTTTGTGTTTGTGTGTGTGTTACTTGTCTCCTCTGCACAGTCTGTGGTGTTCTATGCATCAGTGGGTCTAGACTGACTCAGCAGGAGGATTAGATAGACTTGCCGTTAGGAGCGAAACAGAAGACTGACAACAGGTAAAGTTTGTAATAAAACCTTCGCCATACATAAAAAGAACAGCAACTTTCACTCCTTCCTTACTTCAGTAAGTTTAGGGAATGCATTCGCTGCACCAAGAGACAACACAAATCAGGACATTTAAATATGCATCCGGGCAGGTTTGCCTGTAAAACATTCACATATACAGATTGACTGGTTTTGTCCCTCTTAAGGCTCATGAAAAGGATGCCGTCCACACACACACACAGCCACTGCTGATGTCTGCTCGTTCTCCTTTCTATTCATGAACAATCATCTCCATTTGAAGAATTTGGCCGAAGCAGTTGCTTTGAAACTGGGGCTGATTCTCCATTGTGTTTTCGTCTCGGCACTGATTTGTTCTTGCAAAAAGGCCTGGCGTGTCCGCTTGGCGCCGCGCCACCACAACAGCCCAAGTGAAGCCGCCTTGTCTCGCGCGCGCTCACTCGCTATTGCTTTCTGTGTTGTGGACGCCTCGCTTTGATCCTCTGTGTTGATACCTGGGGAGCTGATGAGGCTTTCTCGGTGTTTGATCTGCCAGGTGTGTGCGTGTGTGTGTGTGTGTGTGCGTGTGTGTGTGTGTGTGTGTGTGTGTGTGTGTGTGTGTGTGTGTGTGTGTGTGTGTTGTGTGT